>NC_079147.1:47445830-47532896 GCF_945859685.1 Eupeodes corollae
ATAGAATAGTTGTACTCTTAAAGTTCGCATTTAAAGCAATTTTAAAGTAAAGCTCTATAATATTTTTAAAAAAATGTCTTGTTTATAAAGAGGAACCCTTTTAATTATGATTTCAATGAATTTAATTTTTCTAAAAAAATATCAGATGTAAAAAGTGCTCACAAAAATAATTTGTTTACGTAGAAGAACTCCATATGTACGATAAAGTCCTTTAATGACACTGGTCGCAGAAAGGACTTTATTAAAAAGATTAGTTATGTTCTGACTTTTTATCTTGCCTTATAAAATCTCGACTAGATTAGGATTTCGAATAAGATAGCTTTAAGGACCTAAGAGGAACCAAATACGAAATTTGTATGGCTAATGTTACAATAAATTATACAATGATTCTGCATATTTAAAACCTTATCTTCCAGATGCAGATTAAATCTTTTTGGTATCCCACATAGTTTGTGCATTTTCTCATTAATTATAGGATGACTTCATAAATAAGGTTCTTCCATTTCCTTTTCTTAAAAAGATGAGTTCGACTAACAACACCTTTTGATAAAGTTAAATTCTATTTCCAGTTACAAAATATTGTTGAATGAAGGATTTTGAATTTTTCGAGCATCGACTCTAACCACCTTACAAGTTGAATACTGGTGCTTAAGGGAAAAGGTCTCAAATGGGAACCCCTTATCTCAAATGTTAAGTCGTCATTTCAAATTATTATGAACTTTTTTTAACAAAATCTTTTTTTCAACAATCATAATCATATGTTCCAGCCATGTCGTGGCACAACCAATCAATCGCAATATTTCAGATTTCAAATTAATTTATCACACATTAGAGTGAAGTTGAATTTAAAGCCTTAGCTAAACGCTTCAATGAGTCGTTTCAGACGGAAAACGTGTCGTAATAGTCGCACCACGTAATGTCTGTAGAGTTTTTTGACTGTATTGGTTTATTCCTAACAATTTCCAGGGGGTAACAGGGGTCATGATCCCCCCTGGGAGATCATTTACTTGCCATAGGAAGTTATTGTAATCGGTCTAATTTCTCGAATTGAAAATGTTGACATTCTTCTACGTTTCAAGGTCCTTAGAGTCGAAATAAAAGATTCTTAGAGAGATGGCTGTGCGTGCGTGTATTCGTACGTCCGTAAGCCCGTACGTTCGCGAAGCTTTTTTCGTCTTCCATACCACAAGAACCAATAAATTTACAGATAATAATATAGAAATATAATAAGACAGATTTTTACTTAAGCAATTCGGCTTCGTCATTAAACAAAAAGGTGAACATTTTGGTTAACCCAAAATATCTCACATACCAATAACTCTAAAGACTTAAATTAAATGGTATATTATAAATTATAACGTGATACCAAACATACATATTTTTGCGAAAATATCCAATTAAAAATTTATTTTGTAAATCAAACAAATTGAAAAAAATATTTGGCACCTCGAATATTTTACGAACAAGTGAATCTCCAAAATAATTGTATGCAACGAGAAATAACGTTTTTAATTTCAGGTACAAGATTAAGAAAAATCGAATGGACAGTTTCTTTTACAAAAAAAAAAAACCAAAACTAAAAAAGATGTTCAAATAGTAGACATGTGCATTCAAGAGGACACAAGCGTCAACAGTGTTTTCCCAAAACCCACCTCTGTCCATCAACTCTTACTCTCACCTCCCCGTGGTAAAAATCGGGTGCCTAGTACCTCAACTAGAGATTGGGTTCCAACCCCAGTGAACCCAATCAAACGAGAGAGGGGGGAGAGGTGTTTCCACTAAGGCCCCTCTCCAAATGGATGAATTCCCGAGATGGAATCAACGGTGGCGTCTACAGTTCCAGTAAGAGTGAACTACTTAGTAAACACCTAATAGGGCTTCTTCGACTTATTCGGAGCCCAGGCCTGTAAGGAGCGGTTTTATCCGGCTCCCCATGCTTGGAGTTATACTTAGTACTGGCCCTCCAGGTTGGTGGTTGTGTCGTCGAGGTGACTTCCTGGCCACGTAAAAGCCTCATAGTTGCGAAGCACCAACAAGCCTCGGATACGGACGGATTTACTATTGACAACCTACGCAAACGAATTAAGGACAACGAACTTCGGATATGCACGTGGAATGTTAGGTTCCTTAACAGACCACGAGCGGCTGTAAAGCAAACATCCACGAAAACCAACAGCGCTTAATTGGATTCGGCTTCGTCATTGGAGCTAGACTTAATCAAGAAGTCTTAAGCTAAAGGTGCATCAATGAGCGCCTCATGACCATACGCATCAAGGCTAAATTCGGCAACATTAGCCTAATGTGCGGGCACGCCCCCACAGAAGAGAAAGACGACAACCCCAAAGATATGTTCTTCGAGCTCTTAGACAAAACATATGAGGAGTGCCCTAGCTACGATATTAAAATAGTCCTGGGCGATTTTAATGTCAAGCTAGGAAGGGAAGACATCTTTAGTGGAATAATCGGGAATAACAGCCTGCACGACCACACTTCCGAAAACGGATTAAGGCTCATAGATTTTGCCGCGGGGTGAAACGTCATGGTAGCCAGTACGCGTTTTCCACAACTCAACATCCACAAAGGAACTTGGACTTCTAAAGATCAATCTACCGTCAACCAGATTGACCATATTGCGATCGACGCCTGACACGCTTCCAGCATTATGGATGTACGAACTTTCCGAAGAGCTAACATCAACTCTGACCACTACCTTGTTGTAGCCAAGGTAGCACTTCGGATTTCCAGGCCCAAGGCAAAACAGGGAGGTGCTGGGAGAAGTTACAACGTCGATCGGCTACAATCGCCAGAGATCGCCAAATCCTTTTCCCACCGAGTTACAAGTAACCTCTCTCGAAGTTCTCTGCCACCAACACAATGTATCGAAAACCAGTGGCAACATTGCCAAGATGCAATCAGAGAAGCTGCCTTTGATGTGCTGGGTTTCAAACAGCCACCAACAAGGAACCCCTGGTTTGATGCGAAATGTTAGCAGGCAAATGCAGCCAAACAACAGGCACGCAAAGCAGCGTGCTGCTTATGAGCTCTATGAGCAGAAGAGGCGAGAGGAACGCCGACTTCTCACAAGGAAAAAGAGAGGGCATGAGAAGCATGCGGTCGAAAATGTTGAGAGGTTTAAAAGCAGAAATGAAGTTCGAAAGTTTCATGAGCAGGTGAAACGAAATTCACAGGTACATAAACCTAGAACCAAAGGCTGCCAAGACGAAAGTGGAAACATCATAGTGGAACCGCAATCAATGTTGAGAATATAAAAGGACCACTTCTGTAGACTGTGTAACGGCGACGACGAACTGAATTCCGCTGTCAGTCAGGATGATCCATTCAACATAGACGACGAAAGCCAACAACCCCGTCCACCAGACTTAGACGAAGTAAAGATTGCCATATCTAAGCAAAGCCGCTGGAGTGGATGGCTTGAATGCCGAGCTCTTTAAAGCAGCTGGAGATAAGTTGGTTAGGAGCTTGCACCAACTTATCTGTAAGACTTGGTCAGAAGAAAGCATGCCCGATGAATGGAACCTCAGTATTGTTTGCCCGATCCTGAAAAAAGGAGCCCCTCTAAACTGCACCAACTATAGAGGAATCAGTCTACTTAACATCGCCTATAAAATCTTCTCTTCCGTAATATGTGAACGTGTAAAGCCCATCGTCAACAACCTGATAGGTCCTTATCAGTGTGGTTTTACACCAGGAAAGTCCACAGTTGATCAAATATTCACATTACGGCAGATCCTGGAAAAATAAAAGAACACCAAATCGATACCCACCATCTTTTTATCGATTTCAAGGCCTCATATGACAGCATATACAGGGACGAGCTGTATAGAGCCATGTCTAGTTTTGGCATCCCTGCCAAACTCGTCCGTTTGTGCAGGACGATCATGGAGAATTCACGCTGCTCCATAAAGTTTGGAAACAACTCAACATAACCTTTCAATGTCAAAAAAGATTTTAGACAAGGTGATGCGATGTCACACATCAACACTAGAGACACTATCTTTCAAAAGTCTGTCCAATTACTAGCATTTGACATAATCGGAAGAACTCAACGTGATGTCAATGGGGCTTTTCTGAGTATTGAGTCAGAGGCGGCAAAAATGGGTTGAATGGTTAATGAGGGCAAAACAAAGTACATTCTGGCATCAAGAAAGGATATACAACACCGACGTCTTATTCAAAACGTCACTATGAGGTTGTGAAGGACTTCGTCCACCTAGGCTCCGCTGTAAAAGCAGAAAACATCACCCGGAAAGTTTTCGAATCCACACCCACAGAACAGCGCAGTAGGGGAAGATCGCGGATCAGATGGCATGCACAAGTGGAAGGTGGCTTCACCCGACTTAGAGCTCGAAACTGGAGACATCTAGCTAGTGAAAAGTGTTTTGAATTAAGTAGCCATTGTTTCCGTTTGCTTATTATTTCGGCCAGCTAGTCTGCGTACATTTGACCAAAATGATCATTACAATGTATGAGATTCAACGCCCTGTTTTTTAATTATTGTTGTTTTTTGCGGCTACACAACCTTCTGTACGAATTACTTGCTTAATGATATAGGGACTTAATTCGAATAATGGTTTTTTCTAAAGATTTTGAGTAATGCGAAAGTTTTGTCTCTACTTTTCCTTCATTCTTCGTCATACCAACAAGATTAATACTTATTTGCTCTATTTAGAAAACTCTTGACAGCTGATATTCTGAAAGTGTCAAAAATTAAATTCGTTAAGACATTCACTGTGTTTTAAACCAGATTTGAATAATTGATTGGGTGTTGAAGTAGATTTCTTCTCTAGATATTGGATTTAGTATCAATCCAACGAATCTTTTTACATCCGTTTTTAATTTGTTGTCAGAAATCGCATTCAGGGGTCTTGAATTTGCAAGAGACACATATTGGAAGATGCGATAAATGGGTCGCAGTAATCACCTCGAAAACATTGACAATTTCGAGCCAGTCACATTTGGCTAAGCAGTAGTCGGTTATCATTTTGTCATACCATTTTTTTCAAGTAATTACTATTGTTTACATTTGCTTTATTTTATTTAATTGTTTTAAATTCTTTTTGACTTTATTTAAATAAATTTGCATTTTTATTACTTACCTATTTTATTAACTTTTTAAATGTGTTAAGAGCCTTAAATGAACACACAAACAAGTATCACAGAAGAATTTGAAAAGTATGTCTAAATTTTTATTTGCGTTTATTTATTTTAACTCATAATGCATTGATTCAATTTGATGTTGTTTTATTTATTGATGTCCTCGTAATATTTTATTTGTTAAAATTAACTTAACATTAAACGTAATAAAATTGATGGATGTTTAAAAAACACTTCCAGTAAAAACTAAGAACTAGCAGAATTGGTCTAAATTTCGAAACTAAATGTTATTTCCACTGTCTTCTTATCATCCATAGTAGGGGTAAAAACCAGAATAAGGATAATATCCATATCCATATGAAGGATACAAACGATAGCCGTACAATCCGTATCCACCATAACCGCCATAATAGCCTCCATATCCGCCATAGTAGCCTCCAAAGGGATATAAGAACTGGCGAGCTTTACGATTGGATTCATTTTCGTGAGCGGTATCTGTGTTAACGGCCAACAAGTCCACGGCATTTGAACTTAATCCATTTTTATCTTCTGCGGCTGCAATGGCGGTGGCTGCGGCGGCGTTTGTTGTTGATGCGGGAGCAGCTTCACAGAAAACAAACACCGACAATACCAACAACATTACAAGTACCGTAATTCCATTTAAACGCATTTTATTTACTTTTACTATGCTTATTTGTTTTTTGAATTTTTTTTAATTTTTAATTTTTATTTGCCTCTAAGTGGCTACTTAACAACTTTCAACGAACTTTCAAGTGGAATACTTAAAACTACGCAAATTATCAAGTATTTATATGAAAATCTTCTCAGCCATTAAATTGTGTGGAATCTTCTATACCTTATACAGTTTGTTGGGTTCTATATAAGTTCTTAATCATATTGTTTGTGTTTCGGCTCTGCGATAACATTTTTTACAACAACAAAAAATAAAGTGTTGTGTCTGTCTGTCTTAATATTCCTATAATTATGGTGCTACTACATCAGACCTACAGTTGTTGTACCTTACCTACTAATTTGAGGGTATTGTTGACAGATTACTATATTCGTATGATGTTTTTCTTCATCACGCAATTTTACTTAGGGTGATTTCGTCATCGGTTATATATAGGTACCTATGTACCTATGTAAGCTGGTACCTTCTCAAACCTATAATTGCAAAGTGTGGCTGTAAATCTACATTACCTACAAGCGCAATGAGCATTGCTGCCCAACGATCTTGCCTTTGTCATCAAACCAATATTATTTTACTTATTTTCATTAAATTGAGGTCATATCTAATAATAAAGATTTCTTTAATTAAAAACAAAAAATAAACAAAAAGACAATGGTTTTTCTTTACATACTCGTTAATAATGTTGGAAATCTATTTATCTTACAATGAACAACAATAATTATAAGTATTTTTTTAAATTGTTATTAAAGTGTAATTAATCTTAAATAGATGGTGGGTGAAGAGTGACATGAAAACGCAATATTACATTATGTTCAATTCATGTAAGTAAAATGATTTGTTTACAAACATTTGTTGTTAATTGTTCTGATGTAAACTTTAACTTGATGATGGGTCCGTAGTTCCGTGAGTTTATGTTTCGCTAGAAGATTTTCAAACCATTAGATGTTAAACCATTAGTTTAATCGGTACTGTTTTCAAGAAATTCTTGAAGCGCGAAAACTATTTAAATGATGAATTGTGTATTAGAGAAGTAATATTCGAGCAGAACGGGGAGGGAATAAAAAAATAACTAAAAACATAAGGTTTACGGTATTGACTCATTCTATGAAAGTGAAATTTGTTTACAATTTGAGGTGACTGGGAAAATGTGTAAGAATAAGAAGATATTAAGAAATTACTAAATGAAACTTTAAATTTCACCATAAAATCAATTAATGTGATTCTCATATTCAATCGTTGAAATTATGACGAATTGACAAATTGTGATATGTAAAACTTTTCGGAACCGCAAAAAAATGTCTTACTTTACTTCCGTGGCCCTCCTGATCCATGGCCCTCCTCTACTGCGCTGTCCTGTGGGTGCGGATTCTAAGCCTTTCCGGGCAGGAGCATTGGTTTCCATGCGCTCTACGTGACCCAGCCATCTTAGTCGTTGGACTTTTACCCTTCTGACTAAGTCTATGTCGCTGTACTGCCCGTAAAGCTCGTCGTTCCATCTTCTCCTCCATTCCCCTTGGATGCATACGGGACCGTAGATCACACGAAGAACTTTTCTCTCGAAGCGACCCAAGGTGCTTTTGTCATAGTCCATGCTTCTGCACCGTATAGCAGGACAGGGATGATATAGGTCTTATATAGCACCACTTTTGTCCCTCGAGATAGGACTTTACCAATCAATTGCTTTCTTAGGCCAAAGAAACAGCGGTTAGCAAGACGAAGTCCTTGACTACCTCAAAGTTACGTCTGTCGATTGTAACGTTTTGACCAATACGTCGGTGTTGTATGTATTTTCTTGACGACAGCATGAACTTAGCTTTGCCCTCATTAACCGTTAAACCAATTTTTGCTGCCTCTGCCTCTATACTCACAAAAGCCCCATTGACATCACGATGAGTTCTTCCGATTATGTCAATGTCATCAGCATATGCCAGTAATTGGACAGACTTTTGAAAGATGGTGCCTGTTGTGTTGACGAGTGAGTTTTGGACTATGCTATCAAGCACGATGTTAAAAAAATCACATAACAGCGCATCACCTTGTCTAAAACCTTTTTTGACATCTTGGTTTTTTTCCAGGATCTGCCGTAATGTGAATATTTGATCAACTGCGGACTTTCCTGGTCTTAAACCACACTGATAAGGACCTATCAGGCTGTTGACGATGAGCTTTAGACATTCAGATAATACGGCAGGGAAGATTTTATAGGCGATGTTAGGTTAGGTTAGGTTAGGTTAGGTTAGAGTGGCTGTCTAGATATCATTGACACACGTAGACCTCAAGGGTCCATTGTGATACCACTAATGAGGTTACTCATGGGAGAGTAATGAATTTAAACAAACTATTTTGTGCTTTTAATAAAGTTAGAGAGACGTTTTGTGTCAATATTTGCCAGTTCACTGGTATTATTGAAGAAGGGATTACCGAGAAAGTAATTCCTTCTAATGGAGAGTGCTGGACATGTACATAGAAGGTGTTGGACTGTTTCCTCTTCCTCCTCGTCCATGCAGCGATGTTAAGTAGACTAATTCCTCTATAGTTGGTACAGTTTAAAGGGGCTCCTTTTTTCAGGATCGGGAAAACAATACTGAGGTTCCATTCATCGGGCATGCTTTCTTCCGACTATATCTTACAGATAAGTTGGTGCATGCTCCTAACCAACTTATCTCCAGCTGCTTTAAAGAGCTTTGTCTAAGTCAGGAGGACGGGATTGTTGGCTTTCGTCGTCTATGTTGAATGGATCATCCTGCCTGACAGCGGAATTCAGTTCGTCGTCGCCGTTATACAGTCTGCAGAAGTGGTCCTTCCATATCCTCAGCATTGACTGCGGTTCAACTATGATGTTTCCACTTTCGTCTTGGCAGCCTTTGGTTGTAGGTTTATGTTCCTGTTAATTTCGTTTCACTTGTTCATCAAACTTTCGAACTTCATTCCTGCTTTTAAACCTCTCAACATCTTCTACCGCACAATTCTCTTTTTCCTTCTAAAAGTCGGCGTTCCTCTCGCCTCTTCTGCTCAAAGAGCTCATGATCAGCTCTCGTCCATTTATGCAGGTCCGCTTTGCGTGCCTGTTGTTTGGCTGCATTTGCCTGCCGACATTCCTCATCAAACCCTTGTTGGTGGCTGTTTGAAACCTAGCACATCAGAGGCTGTTGCATCTTGGCAATGTTGTACCTTCTCCCAGCACCTCCCTGTTTTGCGTTGGGTCTGGAAATCCGAAGTGCTGCCTTGGCTACAACGGGGTAGTGGTCCGAGTCGATGTTAGCTCCTCCAAAAGTTGTACATCCATAGTGCTGGAAGCGTGTCTGGCGTCGATCGAAATATGGTCAATCTAGTTGACGGTAGATTGATCTGGAGAAGTCCAAAGTTCCTTTGTGGATGTTGAGGCGTGGAAAACGCGTACTGGCTACCATGACGTTTTGCCCCGCAGCAAAATCTATGAGCCTGAATCCGTTGTCGGAAGTGTTGTCTTGCAGGCTTTTCTTCCCGATTATTTTACCAAAGAAGTCTTTCCTTCCTAGCTTAGCTTGGCATTAAAATCGCCCAGGACAAGTTTAATATCATAGCTAGGACACTGCTCATATATTTTGTCGAAGAGATTGAAATACATATCTTTGGTATTGTCGTCTTTCTCTTCTGTTGGGGCGTGTGCGCATATCATGGTCATGAGGCGCTCATTGATGCACCTATCTCAAGACTTCTTGCCTAAGTCTGGCTTCAATGACGAAGTCACATCCAAATAAGCGCTGTTGGTTTTCGTGGTAGCAGTCACCATAGTAAATATCGCAATTTTTCATCCTCTTTTTGCCCGGCCCATCCCATCGTATTTCCTTAATGGCGGTGATGTCTTCTTTATAGCGGTCTAGGGCCTCCGCTAATTCTTCAGCCGCAAGTGGTCTATTAAGGGACCTAACATTTCACGTGCACATCCGAAATTCATTGTTCTTTATTCGTTTGCGTTGGTTGTTAACAGTAAATCCGTCCGTATCCGAGGCTTGTTGGTGCTTCGCAACTATGAAAGCTTTTACGTGGCCAGGAAGTCACCCCGACGCCACAACCCCCAACCTGGAGGGCCAGATCCTAAGTATAACTCCAAGGATAAAACCGCTCCATATAGGCCTGGGCTCCGAATAAGTCGAAGAAGCCCTATAAGGTGTTCACTAAGTAGTTCAACCTTACTCGAACTGTAGACGCCACCGTTGATTTCATCTCGGTAATTCCTCCGCTGCTGTCTGGATAAGGAGAGGTGTCTTACCAATGAATTTATTTGAAGATTTTCTAAGACTTTTTCATATTTGTTGATTATTGAATGAGATTAGTATCAGTGGCCACAAACCATAACCAGCTTTGTCGAGTTATGACTATTTTTTGTAGATTTTATTTTTTTGGGAAAAGCGGACCGTTGGATTTTTATATAAAAATTACGGAATATCGAAAACAATATTTTCTGTGAAGTAAAATAAGTTTGAAGCCAATATTTTTAATTTTTGAAAAGTTATTTGAGTCTATGCTTCCTCGATAGTGACGTGGATCCCAGTGCAGATATGATTACAAACTTAATTCTTTGCGGTATGAGAAATTTTATCCCGAATAGGGTTAAATCTATCAAACCCAAAGAAAACTCATGGTTTGATTCGAGCTGTAAAGAGGTTATTAGGATCAAAAATGTAAGTTTCCAGAGTTACAAAACCAACCCAACTGAGGAAAACCGGAATAAGTTCAAACAAGCTAGAAAGACCTGTAACGGACACATACGACGCATTAAATTTTTGCATGACCAGAAATTACGGCAAAAAATACAATGTCCCAATGGTAGTAAAAATTTCTGGTCATGAACGAAAGCGTCTTAATGACCGGCATTCGTTGCAATAGGTCCACTGGTGATCTCATGGTTTATCTCACCGAACAGTGGAACAAAAATTTTTACATCGTTTTGGAGAAAGTAAGTTTATTGCACTTGTTATTTCAAAAGCATTTGATAGAGTTTGGCATCAAGCTCTCTTATCGAAAATGCGTGCGTTTGGTATTGATGAATCCCTTCTTCGTTGGGTTAGAATTTACCTTTCGGGACGTTCAATTCAAGTAGTATTGGACGGGTTCAAATCTGATATTCACAAAATAAACGCTGGTGTGCCCCAGGGCTTTGTTTTGTCTCCGACGCTCTTCCTCATTTTTATAAATGATTTTTTGTCTGAAAGTTCTTACCCACTTAATTGTTTCGGGGATGACAGTACCCTCAGCTTTTCATATTCGTTTTTAGATTCTCATCCATGTTCTTCGGATGTGGACTACCAACGGCAGCGTATGATAAGCTCATTAATTTCAGATCTTGACAGCATTGTTCAATGGGGAATCAAAAACCGTGTGGAATTTAATGCTTCGAAAACTCAATGTTGTCTACTGTCGCAAAAGCCTAACCCTCCCCCAATGCCACTATCCATGAGTGGTACTTGCATCGAGGAGACTGAACAGCTATCAGTCCTAGTTATGTGCATTACAAACCACTTCTTGTGGAGTGATCACATATTTGACATCGCCAAAAATGCTGCTAAGTGTTTAGGTTTTCTCCGACGATGCAAGAAGTTTTTTACCCCTTCTGATCTGGCTATAATTTATAAAACCTATATTCGTCCAAAACTTGAGTACAATTCCCATATTTTGGCAGGTGCTCTTATAACCCACTTCAGTCTTAGACAGAATTCAAAAGAGAGCTCTAAAAATGATAGGTGACCATTGTCTAACTGAAACTTTTGCATCTCTCGAGCACCGTCGTAAGGTTTCATGTCTCTCATTATTCTATCGCTACTTCCATAAGCAATGCTCGAATGAAATAGCCAGTTGCATTCCTCCCCTAAAACAATTCAACCGTAATATTCGTTCTTTTAGGAATGCCCATCAGTTTACGCTTGAGCCCAATTTCGGTCGTACTGTTAAGTTCAGAGATTCTTTTTTTAGTCGCGCTACACGAATGTGGAATGCTTTACCAGACTCAATATTTCCCACTTATTACAATGTGTAGGCATTCAACACCAATGTGCATCGGTATCTCCTTTCAAATCCTATCCTCCCTCCCTAATTAATCGCACTGTGTATAATCATTATAAGGGTATTCATATCCCCTTGAGTGCGCGTACCCTATAAAAAAAAGAAAAAAAAGGAAATTTGTACCAAGTTTTAGTATTGTTTTTTTTAGAGTTTTATTTTTTGTAAAAAAAACTGTCAATTCGATATTTTTCAATATTTTATCGAATGTTAAAAACAATATTTCTTATAAAAAACAATTAGTTTGGAGACAATATTTCAAATTTTTGAAAAGATGTTTGAGTCGAAAATCAATTTTTACCAACTTTTGTTAAATTTTTATTAAGTTTTTAATTTTTTGTAACAAAATTGTCAATTCGAATTTTTAAAAAATTTCACCAAATGTTGAAAACAATATTTTTTATAAGATAAAATTAAAATAAAAAAAAATCAATTTTTACCAACTTTTATTCATTTTTTTAAGGTTTTATTTTTTATTATAAAACTGTCAATTTGATTTTTTGCAAAATTTGTCCTAATGTTGAAAACAATATTTCTTATTAGTAAAAATTAGTAAGAAGCTATTATCTCAAATTTTTGAAAAGATATTTGAGTCGAAAATCATTTTTCACAAACATTTGTTAATTTTTTTTTCGGTTTTTATTTTTTTGTACAAAAACTGTTAATTTGATTTTTTTCAAAATTTTACTGAATGTTGACAACAATATTTTTTGAAAGATGAAAGTAGTTTTAAGAGAATATCTACAATTTTTGAAAATATATTTGAGTCGAAAATCATTTTTTACCAACATTTGTTAATTTTTTTTAGGTTTTTATTTTTATAAAAAAAAACAGACAACTCGATTTTTCTCAACATTTTTCAGAATGTTGAAAATAATATTTCTTGTAAGATAAAAAAAGTTTGAAGCCTAAATTTCAAGTTTTTGAAAAGATATTTGAATCGATATTCAATTTTTACCAACTTTGAGTAATGTTTTTTTGGATTTTTATTTTTTTATACAATAAACTGTCAATTTGATTTTTCTCAAAATTTTATCAGGTGTCAAAAACATTATTCTTCGTTTTTTGTCGTAAAATTTTGGAGGGGACGAATTTTTGTTTTCAGTTTTTTTGATTTATAAAAACCTTTAAATGGATTTTTTCAAAAAATATACTTGTTTGATATCACGTTACAATATTTTATATACAATTTAATTTAAGTCTCTAGCGTTCTTGGTTCGTAAGATATTTAGAGTTAACCAAAATTTTCACCTTTTTTTCAAACTGCTATGGTAAAAAAACCACCCGCTCAATTTTCTTGAAGGCCCTTTCTGCATTTTTTTGCCTTATTATCTGTGTAACAAAATTTATTTGAAATCGATATCTCTTCTGGTTCTTGAGCTATGGACGACGAAAAAAACGTCGCGAACGTACGGACGTGCGAACGTACGTACACACACACGCACAGACATCTTTCCAAAAATCTTTTATTTCGACTCTAGGGACCTTGAAACGTCTAGAAATGTCAAAATTTTCAATTTGACAAATCGGACCCATTACAATAACTTCCTATGGGAAGTTAAAAAGAAATATCAGGAGAAAAAACGTGTTATATGTCTTTTACGAGTATGTACAAGTATGTACGTTTACTTTTCAAGCCTCAAAATGAATAGCCTTATATTTAGAACTTTTTTGAATCAAAGTAAAACGCATATTCCTATTAAAGTTATTTAACAAATGGACAATTTAAAAAAAAACTATTCATAAAACACCACTACTAATAAACTAAATCTAGTTAAACCTTAGCACATGTCAAAATTATTGTCTATAAGAACTGTCTAGCCAGTTTCGTGGTAACTACAGGTATTCCTAAAAAAAATTGAAATTTACAAAGAAGGTTCTTTTACAATGGAAATACAACAATCCCGAACAATTCCGAAGGAACAGAAATTTTATCATCTTTATTGGAAATATCACACAATTTCATAATTACGTTAATTTTCTTCGAAAATAATTATATTTTCCTCACGGGTAACCTTCCAAATTTTCCTTAAGTTCCTAGGAAAGTATCAAATTTGTGTGCATATAAATGGAATATATTTACCTCCCAGTTCTTGATTTCTTAAGTCCTCTTAAGGCCTCATAAAATTATACAAGAAAAGTTAAACATGCATTTTTGAATAATAATGTGAATATTAACTTTCTTCCAAAGTCATTAATATTTTAATGTCACAAACAAAAATCTTCTTCCCGAAAGACTTCTCCATACCAATAAAATGACTAATTGTTCGCCAAAGATTATAAAATCACATTATCATAAGGCAATGATTCATGGAAAGTATTATATTTGTTTTTCAAAAACTTCTCCAAGAAAATAAGTATGCATACGTAACGTATGTATGTAGGAACCTTTACGACTCGAGTACGTACAGTTTACATATGAGAACATAATAAAGTACCATTATTTATAATGACTGCAAACAAACATGCATAATTTATTTGAATTTTCTCAAAAACTTTAGAGGGGAAGAAATTTGGAATAATTTTAAAAATACCACAGGAGAAATAATTTATTTTGCATTCTCACTGTTAATTATAACAATGATAAAAGAGTATATGTTTTCTTAAAAACCTAATCCAATTATGAGATTTTCTCATAGAATCGATGTTTTTTCAATACAGCACAATAAAAATAGGTTATCATTTTTATGTTACCTATAAAAGGTACATCGCCAAACGGGACAAAATAAAGCTATTCAAATCTTCAATATCCGCCATCCATTATTCTTTGTTGCCAATTTAATAAAGAGCTCCAAAAAATGTCCTTAAACTAACTGAATTTTTGTCCACTTCGTATAATTCCTTCAGAAAAAAAAATCAATTTATATTTTTCCCTGCCATATTCAAGGATTTTTATCCAAACATTTCCATATTTAAATTACACCCCAAAACATCAAAAATTTTCCAAAAAAGAAAACAGAATTCTCACCCCCGAACAACAACAAGAACAACAACAAAAGGAAAACGACACGTTTGAATTTGAATTCTAGGATATTTACACTTGCATCATTAAGCTTCAGCATTGCAATTTCATTTTGTTCCTTTTTTGCTATGGAATACAGCATAGAGATGATATTACTTTCATCATCCCATGTTTATTTCATCATCATCTTCCTTCTTCTTCGTCTTGTTCTCTTCTTTTTTTTTTAATCATTTTAAGTACTCTAAGTAGTTCCTTTGAGTGTGTCCCGATAGTATATAAAGTCCAGATTTTGAGATCCTTCTTAAAATAAAAAGCATATACTCCAAGGGAGTGGCCGGCGAATGATGAAAAATAAGCGAGAGAGGGGGGAAAATGTTAAATGGACTCGAAAAAAAGGGAGAAGGATCTTTGAATTTAAATTACACTAGATAATGTAATATCCTGAAATTTAAAACACAAGTACTGGCTAAATGGTTAATTTTGAAAAAGACAAAGGACGAGGACAGATGGTATAGTGGTAGTGACAGTGGTAGTGGTAGTGGTAGTGGTGGTGACGTAAGATTATTTATGTATATCTATCTTAATTCTACCTATCATTTATATAGATATAGGTAGATGCTTTACCTTAGCGAGAGATAATAATAAAATAAATAAAATGAAGATTTTTAAACGACGACGACTGTCCGTGTCCGTGTTCATGTCCATGTCCTTTCCATGTCCATGTCCAACTCAGAAGTCAGGCATCAGGTGGGTTAATCTGATAACCAACTTAAGGACAAAAACCTAATTTAAATATGTATAGACCTATCTATAACAAAAAAAATAAAAATTTATAAAATTTCCTCTTGCTGCTCAAAGATAACTTCTAATTTTCTAGACTACATGGCGATTAATTTCCAAATTACGGTTAATATATGCAAATTGTTACAAAATAATATGTTGAGTTTCATTTCGTTACACATTTTTCTCTTTAAATCAAGGACATCATTATTAAGCTGCAACTCAAAAAAAAAGAAATGAAAGAGGATAATGAGATGAAGTTAGATTATTTTTACTTAAAATATTTTTGTTTCCTTGGCTTGGTATTGGTGTTAAACCATAAAACCATTAATCTTAACCCAGAAGAGAATTGGTCAAGAAATTTGAATGCCTTATAGTATTCGGTATAATTGTTAGTAGAATTTGGTAGTTATGAACGTAAAGGGTTTTTCGATATATATCTTCACCAATTTCAAGGTCGCTTATATAATGGTTGAAAACAACTTAGCTGAACCTTTCGTTGTCAAAAAAGTCTTTAGACATGGTGAGGTAATGTGTTGTCATGCGATTTCTTCTTCACTTCTCCTACATCAACACAAGAGACTCTATCTTTCAAAAGTGTGTCATATGCTAGCGCCAAAAGTGTTGCTAAAAAAGACCCTCATCACCAACGTACTGCTGTGAGGTGTATAAGCATGGACAATGCCAAAAGCGGATGAAAGCACATTGGGTCGTTTTGAGAGAAAAGTTCTTCGCCTTATCTACGGTCCCGTATGCATAGAAGGTAATTGAAGGAGAAGACGTAACGAGGAGATATACGGGCTGTACACATCGTAAACTTTGCTAGAAGGATACAAAACCAAGGACTGAGATGGTCGGATCACGAAGAGTGCTTGGAAAGCCCTGCTCCGAATCGGGAAGTCTTCAAACCCACGCCTAGAGTACAACGCGGTAGAGGAAGACCACGGATCAGGTGGCACGCACAAGTAAAAAGTGGCCTCACAAAACTTGAAGTGTGCAACTGGCACTACCTAGGGTCCGAGGTAGATGGAGAAGTTTGTTGGGCTAAGCCCTGAAATGTAGCACCACCTAATGTAAGTAAGAAAGACCAATGGGGCTATAAATGCCCTTTATTTCTTTAAATTAAAAGTGCAAGTGTCAGAAAGAAAGGGAACGACTTTTTATCGGGTCACATTGTTCGGTATATGGAAACGGGGGATAAAATCAGAGTTTCCTTAAACATTCCACATTCTCTATGAGCATTTAAAAAAGAACTCCTTGCCGTTGAAGCTCTACATCCAAAGGACAAGAATGTGAATTTAGAACCGAATATGAAAATCTGAGGATACTGTACAGTGTAATGGATAAGAAGTGGTAGACAAATGCAGAATATAAAGGAAGATAGACGGAGATAAAAAGGGAAATTGGATTGAACTTAACATATAAAAGAACCTATGGTTAGTGCAATAGACCCGTCAAATCTTCGGTCGATAAGTCTTCTTCCGAGCATCAGCAAAGTTTTCGAGAAGATCATAATTAGGGCTCTGACTAAGTGGCCTTTGCACAACAAAATAGTTCCGTATAAAAAGTTCGGGTTTAAGGCGAGTCATGACATAATCCATGCTGCGTCTAAACTCGTTTCTGATATCCAATATAATAAATAAAAACAACAATGCACAGGTGCTGCTCTGGTTCATTTGGAAAATGCTTTGACGCTGTATGGTTAGAGGGTCTTTACCTAAAACTGAGCAGGCTTGGCATAAACCTAAAACCATTGTTGTATATACTTTATGATATGCTTAACGGTAGAAAGTTTGTTGTCAAAAGTGGCAATGTAGCTTCAAATTGCGTACAGAACGGCTTGAAAGGTTGAGGTTATTTGAATTCTTTTGCAACATGATTTCGAAAAAATCAGCGATATTGCAACGACTGGAAAGTGAAAATAAATGTTCAGAAGCCACGAGGGATACGTGCAAGATGGTCATCGTTGGTCTTCACGGGCAGCGATTACCGAGCAAAAATGTAGTGAAGTACCTAAGTATTTAGTTAGATCAGTATTTATATTTCGACAGACATATAAATGCTGCTCTGACCAGGGCCATGGGAGCCTTAGCTCTGACCAAAAGGCTAGCTTACAGGTTTGACCCCAGAGTGAAGTTAATTTGAAACATTGCCCCGTACGGCCGATTATCTTTTACGGTTGTCCTGTGTATTATTTACGACGCTGTACTAGCTTATATCGAACCGACGATTCTTCTTACGTTCATTACTATTCCAACGAGGTCCTATACAACGGGGCTCGAACAAACAGAATTGTTAATTTCGTGATAAAACTTGTTCGAAGTCACATTGCAAGAGCTATGTATGTCTTCGATCAACAATTTATTTTCTTGGTGTTCTAGCCGAACGACGAGTATTTTGAGAGTGCACGCTTGAGCGGCTTTATTTCACCAGAGGCATTCCTCTTTTTAGACAGCTGTGGTCTAATAAAGGATGAATTGGCAGTTCCGCTTATCTACCAGACAACAAACCGTAAATAGGCAACTCCTGTACAATCGGAACGTCATGGCACAAGGCGGAGCTGAGCAGTAGGGCTGTGTCCGGAATGGACGGAACTGATAGGTTGAAGCAGGAGAACCAGTTTTGATGGATTTGGAACCTGGTATTGAATGAAATCCTAACTGGTCTGGATGCGGAGGGTTTCAGAGTTATAGCCTATGCGCACGACGTTGCTAAAGCAGTTTCAGAAAAGCATTTTAGCATCTTAAAAGAACTCTTATAAAATGTCTTAGATCGACTAATACTTTGGGCTGATCGGTGTGGACTGGGTGTTAACCCACACAAAACCGATCCGGTCTTATTTTTATTTATTTGGGTCTTGTCTTAGATAAAAACTAAATTGGAAACGCAACGTACAGGAAAGAGTCAAAAAAGCTACTGTAGCTCTCTTTTCTTGCAAAAAAGCTATTAGTAATAAATGGGGTTTAGAACCCAGAATCACGCATTGACTATGCACATCGGTAATCAGACCGATTTTAACGTACGGTGTGGCAGTATGGTGGACTGCTTTAGAGAAAGGTATAAACAGGGATAAGCTAAATAAAGTCCAACGTTCAGCTTGTTTATGTATAAGCGGATTGCTTCGCACGACCCCGTCTTCGGCACTGGACACCTTGCTCTACCTAACACCTCTTAACATATTTAGCAAACAAATAGCTGCAAGCTCTGCTATTCGCCTCAAAGCTTCGTCGCAGTTGACTTGCAACAACATTGGCCACTCCGTAATTCTAAGGTAATTAGAATCAATTCCAAAGCACACAGACTACACCATCCCCCAACTACAATTCTACAGGAATTTCCAGATTTCTATACCTACCAGATCTATTTGGGAGGATAGGACAGTTTTGGAGGATGAGTCAATCCATTTTTACACAGAGGGGTCAAAAACAAAAGAAGGGGTAGGTGGAGGTATGTTATCTAAACGACTGACATTAAGTCTCTCATTCCACCTTTCCAATCATTGTAGCGTGTTTCAGGCGGAACTTTTGGCGGTAAAGGAAGTCTTTTCTTGGCTCAAAGAAAACGTGATATCAACATCTGATATTCGTATTTTCTTTGATAGCCAGGCTGCTATCAAATCTCTGGACTCTGTCTCTACAAACTTTATAACAGTCCATAACTTTCGATCATCTATAATGGAGATGGCACAACAGTTTAATATTCAGCTTTGCTGGGAGCCGGGCCAATAGAGACATTCCAGGTAACTGTAAGCCAGATGAACATCCTACCGCGTTTCGCAAGTACTGGCATACCAATCGCTACTTGTAAACTGTTGCTAATGCAAAACGCTGTGAGTAGTAATAGGCAGGCACCAGGTAAAACAACATCACCACGTGACAAGTCACAAAAAACATCTGGCGAACACTGGATCTAAAACGTACAAGGTGTTTGCTCTCTCTAAGCAGATCGCATATAAGCTCGATTATAGGTGTCATAACCGGACACTGTCTAATAGGAAAGCACGCCATGAGACTAAGCGTATTCTCAAACAGAAGCTGTATGGACGAGGAAGAGGAAGAAACCGTTCTTCATCTTCTCTGCACATGCCCTGTTCTGGATCGAAAACGCAAGAATTGCCTAGAAGAATTCTTCTTTAACGATCTAAATCATATTAGTATAATCAGCCTCTACTGTTTCGTAAGGGACTAAAGCTGGTTCCATTGAGCTTAGGAGGAAGCCTCAAGATTCATGTGGTATCACAATGGGCCATTAAACTGGCCTAAGTGTGTCCTGGGCCGCCTTACATACTTGTTTTATAGTTTAAGGATTTAGTTTTAAGTTGAATAAGAATGGTGGCACAAAAAAAAAAGTATTAAAAAAAAATAAAATAATATACAAAAAAAAAACATGCAATTCTTATTGGACAACAAAAATTGTTAGATAGCTAGAGTTTTTGCTGTGGTTGTTCTAGTTTTTAGTAGTTTATAGGTAGAAAAGGTAGTTTAAGTTAGTTTTAAGTTTTATTTTTAGGACCTAATTTTAAGTAGTTTTTAAGTAAAATTAAAAACCAAGATACTGAAGTTATTTTTTTTAATTTTCTAATTAAATAAAATTGAATGGAAGTAAAATAGATTTAAAAGGAATAAGAATTAAGTATTATTGTTTAATTTAGAGTGTCCTTATTGGACTAATAAGTTTTTGTCTAGCTTTATGATAGTTTTAAGATTGAATGAATACAAAATGAATTAAAAAAATTGCATTAGACTGTCATGCCAGAGGTCTTGGTCTTGGTTTTTTTTCTCGCTTACTACTTCTGCGAAGAATTGATAACTACTGCAAGAGTCACTCATGAAAAGTGCTTTCTCAAATCAGCCGTTCGAATTCGGCTCAAAACTGTAGGTCCCCATCATCTTTGACAACATTATCCACACAAATTAATAGTTGAGAGTTGTAAGTCACTAGGGCTTAGTTCTCAACGGACTGTTGTCACACCTAATTTATTTTTATCTAGTCCTAGTGCAAATGATGCACTAGTTTTTGAGCCCTGATTATATTCTGTTTTATGTGCAATTAATTTGTAAAATTGCATCTATTAACTTTAATCTACCTTTCATCCCAATGAACAGCTCATCGTGTCGTCGTCATTTTAAACTGTTTTCACATCACAATGCAAATGTCCCTTCACCTATATCTACCTACAAATTATTTGCACTATTATGCAGGTATATTTTTTCAGAATGCACACATACATAGGTGTGTGCATTATGATTTATAACAGTCTTAATTATTATGCTTATTAATTTCTGATTAAATACTCTGGCTCTGGATCACATTGAATACATATTTTTACAATCAATATAGCCTGCAGCCATCATTTGCATAAATGAACGCGAACGCGAATGGGAACGCATATAAATGTATGTTCACAAAATTAATACAAAACAAAGTAAACCAAAATAAAAAGAATAAAATAAAAATATTCTTGTCACAATGATTTCCTCGTTTAACAGCTGGTGCTGCCGATGATGCCATCATCATCATCATCATCATCGTGACCATCGTCATCATCATCATTATCACAAACGCATCACGCCATCACGGCACCCTTCATCAAAAATCAGTTGGCAATGGAAATATCTTTTACATTCAGATGGAAAATTCAATTAGTTAATGTGAAACTACCATTTTCGACTTTTGATAGCTTGTATAGATAGATTTACATACATACATATATACATAAAAACAATGTGTGTATTTTAATAAAAATTTGTTTCACTTTTTTTATTTAAGTTTTAAATTTATATAAGAAAAAATATTTATCCAAACGCCATTATGTACACATATGGCTACATAAAAAAGTGTATATACTGTAATTATTTCTATATTAAAAGTTATACAATCACTACCACCCTGTCGCCGCCACGCCTTGCTGCTGCTATCACCGCCCTGATACCAATTCTGCCGCCTGACCCTATTGAACTGTCACATTAACAAACTAGCTGATGGGTCCAGAAATGCCTTAATTTATCACTTCATTTAAGGATAATTGAGTTTACATATAAAACATAAATACTATGTATGTATATGTCATGTAAGAATATGCATATGCGCCTATTATGTATGTATGGAAATTGAATTTTATTTAAAGCATTTTATTTTAACATTTAATAAAATCACTAAGCAGATAAACTGATAAACTGGGTCCCCGAAAAAAACATTAATTTCTCTTTATGTAACTCAAATTAAAAACGTTTTCATCAGAATCATCAATTCTTGCCAACAGAATCACAATACCTATGATATAGTTCAATTCATATAAATAAAAAGTCTTAACGCTTAAATGATGATTTATTTGATATTAACCTCCATGTTTGTTTTTTAAGGAAAATTTAATTTTCTAAGAAAGTTCATTCTGTTCATCATGTCCGGTAGAACGTAAACCCGATATGCGTTAGGCTTTTATTTTACACCCATTATCCTCTAACTTTTCTTTTTTAACTTCGTTTTTTAAAACATACAAATAATTTATTTTTTAACCATTGTTATTAACTTCCTATAGAAAGTTATTTTTATTGGTTCGGTACGCTTTGTAGAATTGTAACTATTGAAATTTCTCAACATTTAACGTTCATTAGAATCTAAATCAAAGTTTCTTTTAGAGAAATGTCTGTGAGTCTTCGTCTTCGATATCTCAAAAACCAAGAGAAATAACGAATTCAAGATAAAAAGAGTCTGGCGAGACGACCAGCACTGATAAAATCCCATCCCGTCTGTTGATTTGTCTTGCTTAAGACTAACAAAATATTTGTGGCGACCATTGACGACCTTTTGAAAATTTCCAGTCTTTGACAGATGGCGCAGCGATCGTAGAAAAGAAAGATACAAAAAGAACCGAAGTAACGTTCTAGACGCAGCTGCACCTTGAGATACTTTTTTACTCTTTTTTCTGACCTCGTCTAGACTGCCTCGTGCAACGCTGTTTTAACCAAAACTAATTTCATTATATTAGAATTTTTAGAGAAATAAATTATAAGTTTTAAAGTAAACCTTGTGTCTGGAATTTATTTAGCACAAACGCTAAAGTGGTGACCCCGATGTGATTTCGTTGAAATTACCCAGCACAAGATACGACAACCAACATGGACCCACCAGCAGGTACAGCTGCAAACACCAGCGACACTATTGTGCAAGCATCAACGCTAGCCGAAGTTGCAGCCTTGAAGAACCTCAGGATTCCACCATTCTGGAAAATAAATCCAGCCTTGTGGTTTGTACAAATTGAGGCGCAGTTTCACAACAACAGAATCTCTTCCGACAACAGCAAATTCAATGCCATAATCGCTGCCTTGGATCCTGAAATCCTAAATGAGGTTTCAGATTTGGTGCAAACACCACCAGTCACTGACAAATATCCTACCTTCAAAAAACAATTGATAGGGAGGTTTACTGAGTCCAAGGAGCGACAATTGAATAAGCTTATGACATCACTCGAACTCGGCGACAAGCGTCCTTCAAGTTTGTTGAGAGAGATGAGAAGACTTGCGGGAGAAAATGTTCCCGACGATATGCTCTCTACAATTTGAATGTCAAGAATGCCGAACCATGTTAGGGGAATTCTTTCTGCAAGTCTGGACATTGGCCTCACTGCTTTATCTGAGATAGCAGACAAAATTATAGACAACATGTCGACAGCACCAAATCTCGTTTTCGCTGCAGAGGTAAATGAATGTCGAAACAACAATTCCCTCGATCAACCCCTGACAGAGGTAGAATCTGCACTGTCCAGCCTTACAACACTCGTGCAAAGTCTCAAAGTCGGTCAAAACAGATCTCGAACGCAGTCCAGAAACAGATCCGTTTCAAGGTAAGAAGGGTTTCATCAAAAGATGCAGTTTGTTTTTTCCACAGGAAGTATGGAAAGGAAGCAAGAAGATGTGACAACCCGTGCAATTTTTCCACAAAAAACTAACCAGCCTGTTCTCATCCAAGGCGGTTGACAACAGTTCTCAACACAACAAAGAAAGCCGCCTTTTTATCTTCGACAAGGAGACTCATCAAAAATTCTTACTCGATTCTGGCTCAACGATTTGCGTCCTACCTCGTTCCAATGATTGCCCAAAGCAGAGAGGAGATCTTATTCTTCTTGTGGCTAACAACACCCCAATTCACACCTACCTCAACATCGGGCTTCGGAGGGCTATAACATGGCCGTTCATCATCGCAGACGTTAAAACAGCAATCATTGGAGCAGACCTACTGGCACACTACGGGCTTTTAATTGATTTGAAGGCAAAACGCATCATCGACAAGACGACATCGCTAACGGCGCCTGGTAAAATTGAGTCAACCGACATCACTAGGCTACTTTCCATCAATGGACCTGACACATACATTAGCCTGGTGAAACAATTTGTACTTGCCAACAGCAACTGTTCTAAAACGAAGCCCACTCAGACGCAACACCGCATAATAACTACAGGCCAGCCAAACGCAGAACGTCCAAGACGTCTCACCGGGCAAAAGCTTAAACAAGTTAAAGCAGACATCGAGAATTTCGTCAAAAAGGGATATTGTCGCGTATCCAGCAGCCCATGGGCTAGTCCAATTCATCTCGTTGAGAAAAAAACTGGTGGTTGGAGATGTTGTGGTGACTATCGACGGTTGAATGCTCAAACACAACCCAATAGATACCCGATACCACACATTATGGATTTCACCGAAAACTTATATAACAAATCTTGTTTCTCAATCTTGGATATGGATAAAGCGTATTATCAGATTCCGATGGCACCTGAAGACATTGAGAAGACTGCGATCACAACCCCCTTCGGATTGTTTGAGTTTTTGGTTATGCCATTCGGCCTTAAGAACGCTACTCAAACTTTCCAACGGTTTATGGATATAGTTCTTCGCAATCTGGATTTCGTTTTCTGCTACATCGATGACATCCTGATTGCCTCCAATTCAGAAGAAGAACACAAACAGCATGTTCTTCAAGTCCTTCAACGTCTCCAACAGTACGGTCTTGTAATCAACATCTCTAAATGCCAATTTGCGAAATCTGAGGTAACATATCTTGGACACACTATAAATAAAGTTGGTTGCAGACCACCAGAAGACAGGGTCAACGCTATATCAAACTATCCAAAGCCAGCCACTATAAACGAACTACGTCGTTTCCTAGGAATAGTCAACTATTACCGTCGCTATATTCCGAGTTGTGCTCACATGCAAGCACCATTGAATGGACTCATCAAGGATTCGAAACGGAACGACAAACGACCGGTTCCATGGAATCCTCTGGCTGAAAAGGCTTTTCAAGAGTGCCAGGCTTTCAAAGTCCCAGGCTCGATACAGCACTTATGATCGGGAACTTCTTGCTATTTACCTTGCCATACGTTTCTTCAGACACATACTAGATGGTTGTCGCTTCGTGGTGCAAACGGATCACAAGCCACTGATCTATGCCTTTCAGCAGAGCTCCGACAAAGCTCCCCAACGCCGGTTGACACAATTGGTCTTTATATCGCAGTTCACAACAGACATAATTTATCTTCCCGGCAAAGACAACACCGTGGCAGACGCGCTGTCAAGAGTTTACGCTTTAACAATGCCATCACAGTTCGATCAACGTGAATTACATCTGTCGCAACTGCTGGATCCTGATTAACAAGAACTTCTAAAGCCAGGAAACACTTCCCTCAAAATGACCAAATTAACCTTAGAACCTGGCATCAAAATTTATTGCGACATTTCGGACAACCTGATTCGACCATATATACCATCGTCTCTACGTCGACAAGCCTTTGAAGCGATACACAATTTGTCACATCCCAGCGGAAGGTCTACCAGTCGCCTACTCAGGGAGAAATTCATTTGGCCAAACATCAGAAAAGACGCCCTGGAATGGTCTCGTACTTGTGTTCAATGTCAACGTTCAAAAATCAATCGACACACAAAACAATCACCGGAACCAATCAATGTTCCAGACCAACGTTTTCAACATGTACACATCGACCTAATTGTCCTCCCGCATTGCAAAGGAAACAGATATTGTCTGACAATGATTGACCGTTTCAGCAGATGGCCGGAAGCTATACCTCTACAAGAGATGAGTGCAGAAACAGTCGCATCTGCATTTTACAACCATTGGGTTTCCCGATTCGGCTCACCAATCACAATCACGACCGACCAAGGTACTCAATTTGAGTCTGCCCTTTTCTCAGCGCTCATGAAGTTGATTGGCACCACGAGGGTAAGAACTTCACCTTATCACCCTGCTTCAGACGGACTAGTGGAACGATGGCATCGCTCTTTGAAGACCGCTCTGATGTGCCACGAGAAGACAAATTGGGTAGACGCACTTCCAACAGTACTAATGGGAATTCGAACAACCTACAAAGAAGACATTAAAGCGTCCGCAGCCGAAATGCTCTATGGAACGAGTTTAACCATACCTGTCGAGTTCTTTGTTAACCAAGACACTTTCTCTGACCCACAGATATTCGTTCAAAAACATCGAGAGGTCATGCGCAAGTTTCGTGCATCTACGACATCAAATCATGCCACCAACACAAAATTGTTCGTTTCACCTGACCTGTACAAATCTTCACATGTTTTTCTTCGACGCGATTGCGTTAAAAAGCCATTGGAACAACCATACTCTGGTCCTCATCCTGTAATAAAAAGAAACTTTGAACTTTGATTTCTTCTATGGAAAGTGTCTACTCAATGGGAGGAAGTGCTTATTTGGATGTGGATTTGCTGTCATAGAGAAACTAAGACAAAGAGTTTTAAGATTTCGACGGAAGAGAAAGATGAAAATACTAAAGAAGAATTCTATGAGCTTCTCGCCAAAGCATATGAGCAATGTCCCAAAAACGACGGAAAAACTCTCCTGGGAGAATCGGAAGACATACCCTACACGACATCACATCCGGAAACGGACTCCGACTTCATAGCCGAGAAAAACATGGTGTTGAGTAGCACCAGATTCCAACACCCAGATATCTAGAAAGGTACTTGGCGGTCCGCCGATGATCGAAGATTCACGGAAGACACTCCTTTAGCATACTTGGCGACCATAGGTACAGATGAGCCAACATAGATTCCGAAGCTCTTAGACGAATAACAACCTCGAGGAGAAGTTTCAACATTGGAAGACTGCAGCAGGAGGATACCGCCAATGGCTTTGCCGACCGAGTATCCTTAGAGCTTGCGAGAAACCCTACAACGCACGAGATGTGCCCAGAGACCCACTGGCAAGCCTGCAAAGATAAGGATTAGAACACCGTAGTCTAGACGCAGTCAATGCTAAAAATCTGGAGAGATCATTTCAACCAGCTGCTTAATGGTAATGAAGTAAATAATTCCGCCAGTGAGCAGCCAAGTCAAATCGATTTGGTTGAGGATCTACAATTCCATCCACCCGACCAGAGTGAGATCAGACTGCCCATCACTAGGCTGAAGTCGAACAAAGCGGCTGGTTATGACGGTCTGCAGGCGAAGTTTTTTTAAAATTTTGAAGCAGTTTTTGGCAGTGTAGATAGGAACGAACTATATACGGTGCCATTTTGAGTTCAGGATGGCGCTGGAAAATGCTCGTTGCTACGTCAAAATTAAAAGAGACTTGACCAAAAACCTTCGAAACCATCTGAGGACTTCGACAATGTGATGCACTGCCATGTATCTGCTTCAATATTGTTCTTGAAAGAGTGTCACGCAACACCAACACCAATACAAGTGGCACCATCTTTCAAAAATTTACACAACATCTTGGAAATGCAGATGACATCAACGGCGATTCTGAGGCGAAGAAAATAAATCTTTTTACTGTTTTTACTGTCGTCAAATAGAGTCGATTCACATCGTAGATTTGGTCAAAATGTGCGGATTAAGGATCTCCTGGTATCTTCGAAAAGAAGGCTCTGCGTACGATCTATGGTCCGGTTTGCGTTGACAGGCAAAGTAACATCTGGCGGAGAAAATTTAAACAAAGTTATACGAGTTGTACACTAGCCACTATTAAAAAAAACTGCGTGTTCAACGCTTAAGATGGCTAGAGCATGTCTAGCGAATGAACATCGAAGCTCCAGCCCGTAAGCTATTCAACGCTTAGCTTGAGGGAACAAGAAGCAGATGCAGGCCTCATCTCCGGTGGAGTGATCAAGTTGACTCCAACGCACGTCAACTTGGTATTCGATACTGGAGGCAGGAAGCTAGAAATCAAGTAAGTATGTATTTATACTAATTTGTTTGAAGAAAATATTTTTAATTTGTGAAAACATATTTGAGTCAAAAATTATTTCGTACCAAGTTTTACTAAAGTTTGTATACATAATACTTTATGTTAAAATATTATCAATTTGATCTTTAACGAAATTTTACAAAAAATTTAATTACTATTTTTTTTAATTAAAGATATTTAAGTCGAATATAAATGTTTACCAACTTTTAGTAATGTAGTATTTTTAAGGATTGTATTTTTGCAAAAAAAACTGTCAAGTCGATTTTTGTCTAAATTTGACAAGAGGTTAAAAACGTTATTCTTTGTTGCATACAATTATTTTGGAGATGAAAACATTTTTTGTTTACAATACATTATATAATACTTAATATAATTTGAGTCTCTAGCGTTGTTGGTTCTTGATTTATTAACCAACACTTTTTGTTAAATTGCTATAGTTGCACACACTAAATTTTTGTAAGATTCATTTCTGCATCTTAATCTGTTATTATCTGAATAACGAAATATATTTGTTCGGACATACGTACAAATGGACATACAGACGTAGGTATAAAATCATTTATTTAGATTCTAGGGACATTGAAACGTCATAAAATGTCAACATTTTTAATTTGACAAATCGGACCGATTTCATAATAACTTCCTCTGGGAAGTTAAAAATATGTCTTATAGATAATAACGTAAAAATATGCTTTAAGGTTCTTAAAAACAAAATTAGTATGGTTGCGACGTATGTATTAGAAACACGTCCTGTCCACGGCAAGTTTTGCATTCGTAAAAAATTTCGAACTCGATATTTTAATCAAACATTACGATGTGAAGAAAGTCGAATAAAGTGGGTACCCTGTTTCATTTGTCTGTCTTTCTGTCTGTCCTGGCCTCTACAGCTCAAACTATTGAGTCGATTGACTCCAAAAATTAAGGTTTTAAATTGGTTCACGTTAGGCGCTTATTCATTTTTTCGCTTTTTTAAGACTAAAAATTAGAATTTCCTCTGAAACAAACCGATACATTTTTTTTTAATTTTTGCTTGAAGTTTGTTTCTTAATTTGACTTCTTTTATGTTATTAATACAAAATTGATTAAGAAAAAAACCACTCTAACGAATTTAAAATACAAATAGACAAAAATTGTTTTTTTTTTTTAACAAATGGCGTTTCAATTTTTAAAAGTATTTTTTTTTGCAAGTACATTTTTAAATCTTAAATTACAGGAAATATTCTTAAACAGACTCTTTGGAATCATGAGCAAATTCGTACGACCCAGTTGTGCATTTTTCTTACTATTACCTGACCCAGTCATGCGTTGCTATAGCTAACGATTTTTGTCATATAACATTGTTGTAAACTATTTAAAGGAAACGGTAGGAGAACATCAGACATAGGCACCACCATGCTTTGTTACATATGTATACGCAATTTGCGCAATTTGTAAAAAAAACATAGCAACCTTCATGACTTCTTGCGAGGAATTGACAAACTCTCCAAGAGTAATTCTTGTCATGAAAAGTGCTTTCTCAAATTTGCCGTTCGGATTCGGCTTAAAACTGTAGGTCCCTTCAATCCCTGACAACAGTACTCGAACGCAGGAATGGTTGAGAGTTGTCATTTACTAGGTCCTAGTTCTCAAACGGACTCTTGCGCCAACCAGTTTATTTATTTAACCTTCATGACTGATTTTCTACTACCGTTACCCCTTATTACAATGAAATTATAGGTGAACGAATTATTAATCTACAAATATCTACAAATTGAAGTTCAATTGGAAAATTTACACTATCATTTTACTCACAACATAAGTATCATCAGTATCGATTGGTAACAAGTGTTCTATCTGTAAGTTAATTAATTGTGTGCAGTTCTATTTAACCGTTTTTAATATCTAGTAATTGAACCCTTCCGCAACACTGCAGCTGTTGCACTGTTCTTTTTTATGTTACTCATTGTAAAACTAAAATTCAATGTATTTAGTACAACCTATACTTTAGTTTTATCCGGCTCCCCATCCTTGGAGTTATACTTAGGATCTGGCCCTCCAGGTTGGGGGTTGTGCGTCGGGGTGACTTCCTGGCCACGTAAAAGCTTTCAAAGTTGCGAAGCACCAACAAGCCTCGGATACGGACGGATTTACTGTTGACAACCAACGCAAACGAATAAAGGACAACGAACTTCGGATATGCACGTGGAATGTTAGGTCAATTAACAGACCACGTGCAGCCGAAGAATTAGCGGAGGCCCTAGAACGATATAAAGCAAATATCACCGCCATCCAGGAAATACGATGGGATGGGCCGGGCAAAAAGAGGATGAAAAACTGCGATATTTACTATGGTGACTGCTACCACGAAAACCAACAGCGCTTATTTGGATGCGGATTCGTCATTGGAGCCAGACTTAGGCAAGAAGTCTTGAGCTATAGGTGCATCAATGAGCGCCTCATGACCATACGCATCAAGGCTAAATTCGGCAACATTAGCCTGATATGCGCGCACGCCCCCACAGAAGAGAAAGACGACAACACCAAAGATATGTTCTTCGAGCTCTTAGACAAAACATATGAGCAGTGCCCTAGCTACGATATTAAAATAGTCCTGGGCGATTTTAATGCCAAGCTAGGAAGGGAAGACATCTTCGCTGGAATAATCGGGAAAAACAGCCTGCACGACAACACTTCCGACAATGGATTCAGGCTCATAGATTTTGCTGCGGGGCGAAACGTCATGGTAGCCAGTACGCGTTTTCCACACCTCAACATCCACAAAGGAACTTGGACTTCTCCAGATCAATCTACCGTCAACCAGATTGACCATATTGCGATCGACGCCAGACACGCTTCCAGCATTATGGATGTACGAACTTTCCGAGGAGCTAACATCGACTCGGACCACTACCTCGTTGTAGCCAGGGTAGCACTTCGGATTTCCAGACCCAAGGCAAAACAGGGAGGTGCTGGGAGAAGGTACAACGTCGAACGGCTACAATCCCCAGAGATAGCCAAATCCTTTTCCCACCGAGTTACAAGTAACATCTCTCGAAGTTCTCTGCCGCCAACACAATGTATCGAAAACCAGTGGCAACATTGCCAAGCTGCAATCAGAGAAGCCACCTCTGATTTCCTGGGTTTCAAACAGCCAGCAAGAAGGAACCCCTGGTTTGATGAGGAATGTCGGAAGGCAAATGCCGCCAAACAACAAGCACGCAAATCGTGCAGAAGAGGCTAGAGGAACGCTGACTTCTCAGAAGCAAAAAGAGAGGGCATGAGAAGCGTGCAGTCGAAAATGTTGAGAGGTTTAAAAGCAGGAATGAAGTTCGAAAGTTTTATAAACAGGTGAAACGAAATTAACAGGAACATAAACCTGGAACCGAAGGCTGCAAAGACGAAAGTGGAAACATCATAGTGGAACCGCAATCAATGTTGAGAATATAAAAGGACCACTTCTGTAGACTGTGTAACGGCGACGACGAACTGAATTCCGCTGTCAGTCAGGATGATCCATTCAACATAGACGACGAAAGCCAACAATCCCGTCCACCAGACTTAGACGAAGTAAAGATTGCCATATCTAAGCTGAAGTCTAATAAAGCCGCTGGAGTGGATGGCTTGAATGCCGAGTTCTCTAAAGCAGCTGGAGATAAGTTGGTTAGGAGCATGCATCAACTTATCTGTAAGATATGGTCGGAAGAAAGCATGCCCAATAAATGAAACCTCAGTATTATTTGCCCGATCCTGAAAAAAGGAGACGATCTAAACTGTACCAACTATAGCTATAGAGGAATAAGTCTACTTAACATCGCCTATAAAATCTTCTCTGCCATAATATGTGAACGTCTAAAGCCCATCGTCAACAACCTGATAGGTCCTTATCAGTGTGGTTTTAGACCAGGAAAGTCCTCAGTTGATCAAATATTCACATTACGGCAGATCCTGGAAAAAACTCAAGAGCACCAAATCGACACCCACCATCTTTTCATCTATTTCAAGGCCGCATATGACAGCATCTACAGGGACGAGCTGTATAGAGCCATGTCTAGTTTTGGCATCCCTGCTAAACTCGTCCGTTTGTGCAGGATGACCGTAAAGAATTCACGCTGCTCCATAAAGGTTGGAAACAACTTAACAGAACCTTTTGATGTCAAAAAAGGTTTTAGACAAGGTGATGCGCTGTCATGCGATTTTTTTAACATCGTGCTTGAAAGAATAGTGCACAGCTCACACGTCAACATTAGAGGCACTATCTTTCAAAAGTCTGTCCAATTACTGGCATATGCTGATGACATTGACATAATCGGAAGAACTCAGCGATATGTCAATGGGGTTTTTGTGAGTATTGAGGCAGAGGCGGCAAAAATGGGTTTAACGGTTAATGAGGGCAAAACAAAGTACATGCTGTCGTCAAGAAAGGACATACAACACCGACGTTTTGGTCAAAACGTCACAATCGACAGACGTATGTACCTTTGAGGTAGTCAAGGACTTCGTCTACCTAGGCTCCGCTGTAAACGCAGAAAACAACACCAGCGCTGAGATCAAACGCAGAATAACTCTTGCTAACCGCTGTTTCTTTGGACTAAGAAAGCAATTGAGTAGTAATGTCCTCTCTCGAGGGACCAAAGTGTTGCTATATAAGACCCTTATCATCCCCGTCCTGCTATACGGTGCAGAAGCATGGACCATGACAAAAGCGGATGAAAGCACCTTGGGTCGCTTCGAGAGAAAAGTTCTTCGTGTGATCTACGGTCCCGTATGCATCGAAGGGGAGTGGAGCAGAAGATGGAACGACGAACTGTACGGGCTGTACAGCGACGTAGACTTAGCAAGAAGAGTAAAAGTCCAACGACTAAGATGGCTGGGTCACGTAGAGCGCATGGAAACCAATGCTCCGGCCCGGAAAGTCTTCGAATCCGCACCCACAGGACAGCGCAGTAGAGGAAGACCGCGGATCAGGTGGCGCGCACAAGTGGAAGGTGACCTCACCCAACTTGGAGCGTGAAACTGGAGACATCTAGCTAGGGACCGAGCTAGATGGAGAAGTTTGTTGGGTGAGGCCTTAGTTCACACAGGACTGTAGTGCCACCTTAAGTAAGTAAGTATACTTTAGTCTTAGCAACATTTAGTGGTTATGCTATTGAATTGTAGCTTGTATAAAAACGTTAACATAATTGCGACTGTTAGATAATAGACACAAAATTTGAAACAAAATAATATTGCCATCATAAATTGGGATGTAAGGTAACCTATCTTTCAAGTCGAATCAAAGTTCACACGGTGTACAAATTTGATTAAAATCAGTTAAGTAGTTTGGAAGTCCACCGCGAACAAACATCGTGAAACGGAATTTATATATATATATTTAAGAAAAAAGTTTAAAAATTCTGTTGACACTGGTCGATACTACATAACTTTCGAATCAATGACGCTAAAGACTTCAATTAAATTGTGTAGTAATTGTGTAATTGTGACACGGTTGCAAATAGTTATAAAACGGAAAATTTCAATTAACGCTTCCTCCAAAAATTACAAATATCTCGGGAACAAAAACACTGAGATATCGAAATATAACTTATTTTATCACATGCGATACATTGTTGTTAATTTTCTTAAAATCGATTTCATTTGTACCATCACTGAAAATTGATAAAAGATTGTTTTTGATTCAAGTATCCTAAGGCTTGACATTTTACTTTGTAGTAATTTTCTAAATACTAAACAATTTACTAGTTTAAACCTTTCTTTTCTTTTTGATAACTAGCAAATTGCTAATTGTCTTTTATTAAAAAATGGACAACCGATAAAAATAAACAAATCAAACAAACTTACCATTGCAAGCACAGGTTCTATAAGATTAATAGTTCATAGGATTGACCTAGTGTTCCATTTGAAAGTTTACTTACCAACATCCTAATGTCCAAACAATATTTTTTTTAGTACTTGTAATTCCGGAGAAAACTAAGCCTCCGATTTGTAATTCGATCTAAGATGTTCAAATCAAATGGGGTGGAGCAACAGTCTGTTGTGAACCAGGGCCTAGTGACTTACAACTCTCAACCATTCCTGTGTGCGAGAACTGTTGTAAGGAATAGAAGGGACCTACAATTTTAGGCCGAATCCGAACGGCTAGTTTGAGAAAGCACTTTTTCATGACAAGAATTACTCTTGAAGGATTTGCCTCGCAAGAGGCAGTACCCGCGAAAATAATTTTTTTTTTTTAATTAAGGTGTCACAGGCAGGAATTGAACCCAAGATCCCTTGCATGACAGTCCAACGTACTAACCATCATGCCACGGGTACTAACTATCTAAGATGTTCAAGTTTTCTAATAAGACTGTTACCTTGTCAAACCGAAATAAAAATTCTGTCTTCGTCTTCCGAAAACATTTTTTTAACTTAAAACAAAACAATTGGAGCAAAAATGGACTCTGTCGAGTATAAAATTGTAAAGAAATTTTGTCTGTTATAATAACAGAAGACTTATGGATTTAACAAATTGCTAAACGTTAAAGAAGCTATTTCGTTATATTAACTTAAGCTTAGTGTTCAGAGATAGTTAGATAATCATTTTGTATAATATTTTACAAAATCTTTAAAAGAAAAACTTACACCGCAAAAATGCTCCAATGAATATTTGTAAGTCTGAAATCTCTTCTATAAAATGTGAAGTCAACTCTTTAAATTCTAAAATAGAATTGATTTGTATTGAATTTTAAAACACTATTTAAATTAAAAGTTTATTTACATTCGAAAAATAAAGATAGTAAAACTAAGTGAAAAGTTATTATTTAATAACTAAGTTAACAATATGATGTAAGACTTTTATACATTTCTTGGCGTTTCAATGTCACTAAAATCTAAAAAAGAGGCTGGGATGCGACCGACACTAATCACATCTCGTCTGTCGATTTGTTTTACTTAAAATGATTGTATGTTTGCAGGTTTTGTTAAAAAAGTTGTCAGTTGAATTATTCTAAAAGATTTAAAATTTTTGTAAAAGAGGTTTTTAGACGAAAAACGATTTTTACCAATTTTAGTAGCATATCATAAAACTTTTTATTTCTTATATAAACAAATAAAGAATACACAGGGTTTGCTGTTGGCCTTTTTTTACTCTGCCCATAATGCACCATCACCTCCGGAGGAGGTGTGCAAAATCATAACCGAAGCTAACATCAAAAAGGCAAACCTTCTGATCAGAGCCAACGCAAATGTTCGGCATACCCTTTGGGGAAGTTTTGTGATCAACGAACGAGGTGAGTCACTTTTTGATTTTATTATTGAAAATAATATGACGATTTGTAACAGAGGCAATACTCCCACTTTCGTCTTTCCGAGCTCGGAAAATTATGACGGATGGGAGGATGTGCTTGGTGTTACTTTAGTAAACAACCTTTGAATTCGTTTTCGGATCACAAGTGGATTCTTTTTAAAATTAATTTCGAGTCGAAAAACCCTCCGCCTTATTGAAATCCCAAAAGAACTGACTGGACGAAATTCAATCAAATTGCTATTTCCAGACTAAGCAACTAACCGAACCTCACTGAATAGATAGGAGACCTTCAATCAAAGGTGAAAACCTTTGAAACTTCTATAAGTAAAGCTTTAAGATTCTCTTGCCCTGAAGAACTGTCCAGTCTTAGGAAAATGACGAGGACAATTTTCAATATCTGCTACAGACATAAGTTTTACCAACCGTATAAAGACTCTCTTAAAATTTACAAGCAAGCCCTGTCATTAGCCAAAAGACAAGGCTGGAGAGAATACTGTCAATCAATCGAAGACATAAAGGACTCCGCAAGGCTCAGCAATGTTTTATCGAAGAAACATTGTAATCCTTCATTTCTAAAAAAGCCTAATGGAACCTGAACAGCCTCTCCAACCGAAATTTGTGCAACTGCGAAAGTGGGTAGGTGAGGCCACGAATCCGCAAAGGATTCCAGACCAATAAGCTTAACATCTTTTGTGCTTAAAACCTTGGAGCGCATTCTTGATTACCATATTAGAGAAATCCTAGTTGGACGACCTCTCGAAAGCTCCCAGCATGCTTATTTTTAGGTCAAATCTACGAAGACTGCCCTCCATGAGGTAGTGCGTACTGTAGAACAAACAATCCATTATAAAGAATTTACTCTTGCCACCTTCCTAGACATATAAGGTGCTTTTAACAACGTCCTTACCGAATTCATAGAGGTATCGCTCGTTCAGTTCGGGGTTGAAGATTTTATTCGAGAATGGATTATTTCCATGCTCAGTGTTAGGAAGATTCGACCCACTCCAGGCAATACAATCGCAACAAAACACGTAAGTAGGGGAACACCCCAGAGTGGTGTCCTTTCGCCTCTTCTATGGCTTCTGGTCATGGATACAATTCTCGTTAAATTAGAGAGATGTGGAGTGAAGGCGGTAACCTATACGGATGATTTAATGCTATTGGTGTCAGGAAAGAACACCTCTGTGATGAGTGAAATCACGGGGTCAGCTTTGAAGAAAGTTAGCAACTGGGCCACGAGTTGTGGACTAGGAGTTTACCTAAGTAAAACTGAACTGTTGCTCTTTACCACCAAAACTAAAGTACCGCCCTTCACGCTACCTCGACTAAACGGTCAAATCCTATCATTGTCTTCCAGTGCCAAATATTTTGGAGTTATACTCGACTTTAAACTAAACTGGAAACTAAATTTTGAACTACGGGTTAAGAAGGCCTGTGTTGCCTTCTACGCCTGCAGCAAAACTTTCGGAAAAAAGTGAGGACTTCAGTCGAAGATGATTTTATGGACGTACACAGCCGTAGTACGTCCAATCTTAACATATGGTTCGATTGTGTGATGGCCTGTTCTTAGCAAAGCCTATAATATTGATAAGCTAAAGAAGGTTCAGAGAACAGCTTGCGGTGGCACCACAGGGGCCATGCGTACTTGCCCAACGGACGCCTTAAACGTTGTTTTGGATTTTCTACCAATCGACCTTTTTATTAAATACAAAGTTTCCTGCAGCGCTATTAGGCTGAAGGAATCAAATAGCTTTTGATAAGCATTCTTTCACGATTTTGATGAGCTATCTGCGACAAAGATTGAAGATCTAATGTTTTTTCTCAATGCTACAAACTGGCTCTAACATAATCGCTATAAAGCTTCTCTATAAATCTGTCCCTTTCAATCGCAGGTCAAACGAGTTTTTAGTATCAAATTTTCGACTTTAATATCCTTTTAAAAATCAAAGATATTGGCTTCAAACTAATTGCATCATTATAACATCGAAAAGTCAGTTCTTTCATAAAAATCAAAATCTTCAAAAAAATCTACACAAAATTGAAAAAATTAAATTTCTATTCTCGATATCTCGTAAATAAATATAGAAATACAATTTTTCTAAGTTAATCTAAATTTTCTTAGACAAATTCATCCACATTTGTTTATAATGGGTGATTTTGTAGCTATTTTTTTTGGCAATACAGACTTAAATAACTAACGCGTTCTGCGTCAAAGCTCATTTATGGCTCAATGGGTACGTAAATAAGCCGAATTGTCGATTTTGGAGTGAAGAAGCATAGCAAGAGCTACCAATGCATCTAGAAGAAAAAGTCACAGTTTGTCGCGGTTTATCGGTGGCATCATTGGACCCTACTTCTTCAATGATGATGCGAATCGTAACGTAACTGTAAATGGTGAGCGCTACCGTGAGATGATATCCAACTTTGTTTTGCCCAAAATTCAAGAGCTTGACTTGCACGACATGTGGTTTCAAAAAGACTGTGCCACATACCACACAGCACGCGCACCAATGGACTTATTGAGAGGCGAGTTTGATGAACATTTTATTTCACGTTCGGACCGGTCAATTGGCCGCCTAGATCTAAATCCTTTAGACTATTTTTTGAGGGGTTATGTTAAAGCTCATATCTATACAGACAAGGCTGCTTCAATGAACGTATTGGAAGACAACATTGTAGCATTTATTCGTGAAATACCGATCGAAATGTTGGAAAGAGTATGACAAAACGGATGGACCATTTGAGGCGCATTCAAGGTTAACATTTGCATGAAATCTGCAAACATTAAATTATATGGACCGTACTATCGATTCAAATAAAGATTTCATCCATTATTCTCAAATGTGTTTTTTTTGAAAAACTTTCCTATAGCTTTTAAAAAATCACCCTATATAATAAACAAAAACTCTGAAGAAATGATATTAAAATTTTGCAAAAATTAGTTTTCGACTAAAAATCAAGTTAACAAAAATGTATTTCTAAATCAAACAAATCCATTGTATAATAAAGAACAAAAACATCACAAAATTGATGAGAAATGGTCCTTGACTCAAGTATTAGGAGAACAAAGGAAGATATCGACTTCAAATTATTTATTTCTCAAGAAAATATTGTTATGCATATTTTGTTAAAGTTTTAAGCAAGACAAATCGCTAGACGGGATGGGAAGTTATCAGTGTGGGTTCCATCCGAGCCTTTTTTCATTTTTATTTTACAAAAAAAAAAACACTCTTATAAAAGAATAAATATACGATTTAATTAAATTCATTTAGATTCTAATAAGTGTTCAATTAAAGTCAGATCGCTCTACGCTCTTTTACAAAAATTGAGTAACTTCAATTCTGTATCAAACTGCCTCATTACACAGAAGTCTCCTCCACATATACCAAAGAACGACCGAACGAACGAACCAAACGAAGAAGATCCTTTATATGGCATAATATTGGACCGGAAATTGGCAAATTCAACACCACAAATCCATAAAATAAATCAGTCCACACTCAATGACTTTCGAATGGACTAAGAATTTGTTGTGACACAATTTATTGTATTCATAATTCATTGTCTAGTTCTCAGTTCTCGATTCTTGATTCTTGATCCTTGATTCTTGCCATATAACAGTACAGTGACTATAATAGTATCACCATAGCATAAATATACAGATGTACAGTACATAAAGTGGGTTTATCCTTTGGACCACAACACAGTCTAGTTGAATTGAGATCCTTTGCGATAGCCTTCGTCTTCGTCTTCACCTTTCATTGAATTACAATAGATTCTTTTTTATATTGTTGAAGTTTTCTCTTCTTTTTCTTCTTATGTATGTTTACCTTCTCGTCCTTATTCCTTCCTTGTCTCGGTGCTCTCAATGATGGTATGAGCTTTAGCCTGGACAACATTCACTTGTCGATTGCTAAAGAAATAAGAAAATGGTTCGTTATTGAATACGTTCGAGTGATAAACATCGCACGGTCTGCACTAAGGACCAATTTAAAGATACGGATACCATAAAATGTTCAATAAAAATAAATGTCTGCATTATTGCATACCACATTTTATAGGACTCTAGTAGGTTAGCTACATATACATTTATAAGTACATATACTCGTATGTAGGAGCAGGTAAAGGTAAGAGAATACAGGATTGTATATTTTTATAACATTGATGGCCTAAATATACAGACACAGGTACGGGTACAGGTGAGAAAACATAGAGATGTAGAAATATGTATTTTCACCTTCTCCATTAAGGAAATAGAAACCATTAAGGTTATAAGAAATTTGAAAGGACATTTCTTGGTTTTTGCCTAAGAGAGATTCATTTTGGGGCGTATTGTTGTGCTCTTTTGTATTCTTGTTACCTACGAACTAACCAAGCACTTTTATCATTCTTATCTTTAGAACAATAATTATTGGGGTTAGGAGTAAATTGTCAGGAAGAGTTTATACTTATTGCACACAAAATGCAATACTTGAGCTTAAAGGAGTCACTATATGTAGATATAAATTTGAGTGCTTCTTTTTAATTGAAAAACCTTTAAAGGTAAGGTTTGATATTTTTCAGTTTCAAATTATTTTTAGATAACATCAGAGCAGATAATGGTGTTCAAGGTAGTTGAATGGTGAAAGATGATAACGAAATAAGAGTGTTCATAAAATCACTCATCTTAAGTGTCAATTTGTGAGTTGATAAATTTTAAAAGTATATATGTATCAATAGAAGTGCCAAAGGGTGTTGTCTTGAGGGCGTTTTTGTTATTTGATTAAAAATATATTGTGTCACAGATAACGGAGTTTGTTGTTTAGAAAGTTTTAAAGTGTTTACTAACAAGGACTTGACAATTTTATTTAATCAAACCGCAGCGTGAAAATTTGCTGTGGTCGATTCTTTGGACCCAATTTATTTTGAATTGGTCACACGTTTAGGCCAAAACGAGCAAAATTTCGAGTTCAATGTTGGCTCTTAGCTTTAGGCGCCGCCGCCGCCGTGTGTCTTCGAAGCTTCGACTTGTTGGTATAAACCAATGGCTTATCTTAACCCCAAAGAAAATAGTCTAGAGGCGTTGAAACGTATAAACGAGGCAACCAATTGGTCTTTTATATATTTTTAAGAATATTACAACTTAATAGTTTAAACATACTCGTACAGTATAACCTCCACAATAGTGGTAAAAAGAAAAGCTTTGTTAATTTATACATTCCAAGTGTATAGCGACTACTTTACTGTACGTCCGAAATTGGGCTCAAGGGTAAACTTATGGGCAGTCCTAAGAGAACGGGTATTACAGTTAAATTGCTTGAGGGAAGGAATGCAACTGGCTATTTCACTAGAACATTGTTTATGAAAATAGCGATAAAATAACGACAGACATGAAACTTTACGGCGGCGGTGCTCAAGAGATACAAAAGTTTCAGTTAAACAACGGTCAATTATCAATTTTAGAGCTCTTTTTTAATTCGGTCCAAGAGACTAAAATATGTTATTGGAGCACCTGCCCAGATATGAGAATTGTATTTGTTGTACGAATATAAGCTTTATAAATTGTAGCCAGATCAAAAGGGGTTTTTCTTCCGAGAAAACCTAAACACTTAGCAGCGTTTTTGGCGATGTCAAATATGTGATCACTCCACAACAAGCGGTTTGTAATGTACATACCTAGGACTGAAAGCTGTTCAGTCTCCTTGATGGAAGTACCACTTATGGAGAGTGGCATTGGGGAAGGGTTACGCTTTTATGACAGTAGGCAGCATTGAGTTTTTGAAGCATTAAATTCTACATGGTTTTTGATTCCCTATTGGACAATGCTGTCAATATCAAAATTTAATGAGCTTATCATACGCTGCCGTTGGTAGTCCACATCCGAAGCACTAGGATGCGAATCTAAAAACGAATATGAGAAGCTGAGGGCACTGTAATCAGCGAAAGAATTGAGTGTGTTAGAAGATTCAGACAAAAGATCATTTATAAAAATAAGGAAAAGTGTCGGAGACAAAACGGCGTTAATTTAATGTATATCAGATTTAAATCCGTCGAATACTACTTGAATTAAACGGTCCGAAAGGTAATTTCTAACCCAACGAGAGGGGATGCATCAATAACAAATACACGATAAGAGAGCATGGTGCAAAAAGCTATTAAATGCCTTTGAAATATCAAGTGCAATAATCTTACTTTTTCCAAAACGATGTAAAGATATGTTCCATTTTTCGGTGAGTTAAACCATGAGATCACCAGTAGATCTTTTGCAACGAAAGCCATACTGCGGGTCATTAAGAAGCTTCCGTTCTTCAAGATATTTCTTGCTGAAAATTGATCAGCGTTTCCATGACCCTGGAAAAAAAAGGAAGTAAGTGATATTGGACGATAGTTAGATGGTGAGGAGGATTCGCCTTTTTTAGGATCAGTCTGGACACATGCAGTTTTATATCCACTCGGGGAGAAACCTGAAGAATAGGACAGATGAAAAAGCTTACGCAGTGTTTTCGCCAGCATTGAAGAACACCTCTTCAGAACAATAGCGGAGATAGTATCCGGGCCAGCGGATTTGTGTGTGTCAAGGTTTTAAAGTACTCTAGTGACTGAACGTGTACGAAAGAAGATTCGTCCCATAGAATCGTTTACGCTTTCAAGTGCAGGAGGTGTCATGTCACTCATTGGCAGCGTCGAATCAACAGCAAATTGTGCTGCAAGCAAATTGGCATTATCAATCGAGCTTACAAAAGGAGTGTCATTAAAAACGAGCGTTGGAACCGATGAAGACGTATTGTTACGCACATTTTTTACATATGACCAGAAATGTTTGCTACCTTTGGGACGTTGTAGTATTTTTTGCCGTACTTTCTGGTCATCTAAAAATTTAATGCGTCGTATAAGTCCATTACAGGTTTTTCTATAGCTTGTTTGAACTTATTCCCGTTTTTCTCAGTTGTCTTGGCTTTGTAATTCCGGAAACTAACATTTTGTATTCTAATGACCTCTTTACAGCTCGAACCAAACCATGAGTTTTCTTTGGGTTTGATAGACATATTCTTCGAGCTCTTGGACAAGACATATGAGAAGTGCCCTGGCTATGACATTAAAATTGTCTTAGGAGATTTTATAACCAAGCTAGGAAGAGAACACATCTTTGGTGGCACAATCGGGAGATACAGTCTGAACGACACCTCCGAAAACGTATTTAGGCTGATCAATTTCGCTGCGGGGCGAAACGTTCTGGAAGCTAGTACGCAGTTCACACATCTCAATATCCACACGGGCACATGGAAATCTCGAGATCAATCAACCGTCAACCAGATTGACCATATTGCGATCGACGAATGACACTTTTCCAGTATACAGGCTATCCGAACATTCTGAGGGGCCACCATTGACTCGGACCACTACCTCGTTGTAGCCAATACATGCCAAAGCAAAGAAGTAATGTGAGAAGATTCGACGTTAGACGGCTAATGGAATCTCAGCATAGTGCGCCGGATACATATGAAAGGAGACCCTCTAAACTGCGCCAACTACAGAGGCATCAGTCTCCTTAACATTACGTATAAGATCCTCTCTGCCGTATTATGTGAACGTCTGAAGCCATTCGTCAACAACCTGATTGGTCCTTATCAGTGTGGCTTCAGACCAGGAAAGTCCACTATCGACCAAATATTCACACTACTGCAGATCTTGGAAAAAACTCAGGAACTTCAAATCGATACACACCATCTCTTTATCGATTTTAAAGCCACGTATGACAGCATCTATAAGGAAGAGCTCTACCGGGCAATGTCTTGTTTTGGCATCCCTGTCAAACTTATCCGTTTGTGGCAGAATGACGATGGTAAATACGCTCTGCTCTATCAAGGTCGGAAAAGATCTCACCGATGCATTTGATGTCAAAAAAGGTTTTAGACAAGGCGATGCACTGTCATGCGATTTCGTCAACATCGTTCTGCAAAGAATTGTGCAAAACTCAACCGTCAACACTAGAGACACAGTCTTTCAAAGGTCCATCCAATTACTCGGATAAGCAGATGAATTGGAAGATCAAAGCGTGATGTCAGTGGAGCGTTTTTGAGCATTGCGACGGAAGTGAAGAAGATGGGTTTAGTGGTCAATGAGGGCAAGACCAAATATATGCTGTCATCAAAAAACGACACTGAACAACGACGTCTGGGACAAAACGTCATAAAGGACACTTATAACTTTGAGTAAGTTGAGGACTTTGTCTACCTAGCCACTGCTATAAGCTCAGACAACGACACCAGCTCTGAATTCAAACGAAGAATAACTCTTGCAAATCGCTGATTCTTTGGACTAAGAAGGCAATTGAGAAGTAAAGTCCTCTTTCGAGCATCTGAAATCACCATCTATAAGACACTCATCATCCCGGTTCTCATTTAAGGCGCTGAGGCCAGGAAACTTTCAAACAAAGATGAGAGTGTCTTAGGATGCTTCTAGAGAAAAATTCTTCGGGTGATTTTTGGTCCATATGCATAGATGGAGAATGGAGGAGAAGATATAACGACGAACTGTACGGGCTGCACAGCGACACTGACCTAGCTAACAGAATTAAAGTCCACCGACTTAGATGGCTAGGTCATGTAGAGCGAATAAACATCAACGCTCCAGCCCGGAAGCTATTCGAATCCAATCCCGAGGGACGGCGCAGTAGAGGAAGACCGCGACTCAGGTAGCGCACTCAGTTGGGTGAAGACCTCAACCAACTCGGCGTGCGAAACTGGAGACAGGTAGCTTTCAAGGATCTCCCTGCGTAATAGATTGTGCAAAATGCAACAAAGGGTAATAACTCAAAATGAGTATTCATTAGTGGAAACACTTAATTACGGTAGGTGTGGTGTATAGCAGAACCCGAGGCAGTCACAAGAACTCGGCCTTTAGCAGACTTCAACTTGGCGTTCGCGTCGTGACTTGGGGCCTACTCTCGTACAAGACGCATCTGACCCAGGAGCTAAAAGTTCATGACCATAGACAACGCTGTTTGTTCGCTAACAGGGCTGCGAATTGTTCGGAAGTGGACCCCAATTATGTCCGAAAAATCATCTTTAGTAACGAGGTGCATTTTTGAATGAATGGCTGTGTTAACAAGGAAAATTACCGTCTATAGGACGACACCAACCCACGCGAGGTTCACCAGGTCATTATGTATCCTTAAAAAGTTACCGTTTTGCGTGGATTTTTGGCCGGTCACCGTCAACAGCGAGGGCTACATAGCACTGATAACTAATTTCATATGGCCCACATTGAACCATATAGACTTAGACGCCATGTGGTTCCAGTAGGACAGTTCCACTTGTCACACAACAATCGCCACGATTGACATTTTGCGTGAACGATTTTAAGGGTAAGGTTATCTCTTGCAGGGGTGCAGGTGATGTGAATTGGAAATCAGGGTCATGCGATTTGACCCCGATAGACTTTTTCATGTGAGGTTTCTTGGAGTCGCAGGATCACCCATATCCGTGGCACCGTAAGAAACCGAGGCGGGCATTCGAAAAATGTAACATTCCACACTTAATATGGCATACATGCGTCTTTCCCATAAGAAACTAATTTTGTTAATACCTTATACAAACAGCTTGTTTTATTCCATTTCAACATCTGCCCGCCCTTATTGAAAACCCCTTTACAATTGAAATATTATTGTCCTTCTGGCCATTTCGGTGAAATAAGTCTTTAATGAAAGCCCAGGTATATTAGAAATATAAAGAAGCTTACCCTCCCTTATGTTACACAAAGTTTCTCTGCCAAAGAATATATGGCTTAATATGAACTTAGTATTTAATCGAATTAATGTCCTTGTATCAATCTTATCATGGTCGAATTGCATTAATAGTATTTCTCATTATTTTAAATACTCATCTCGATCTCATTTGAACTTATCAGAACGGCTGGTCTGGTCATGCAAAGCGCATGCAATGTGGTATAGTCGCTGCAATATTAAATTATTTATGTATATTTGGTACATCTAACTCTACGCTGCAACACACGCATATCCATCAACATTTGACCACAATTTGTCAGCCCATACATCAGTGGCTGTTTCTTGAAATTGACAAAGACCTTTCAAAATACATCCTGTCTCATAAATGGCTTTAACCAACCGCTATGCTGATGTGATTTCCATATTTCAGCACTGCTTTAGTTTTAGATTCAGCTTCAGCTTCAACTCCTGAATCCTGTGATGTGGCTCTGTGGCATCAACACAATGATAGATGACGTTCCTAGTTATAGTGCGGTGGCACATGTATATACTTTTCGGTATGATGATGGCGCTGGCACTGGCACTGTCACAGTGTCATTGGTCCTAGCGGTGCTGAAGCTGATGGGCTTCTATACCATAAGCAATTCTGTATCTTTGGTTTTGGTATATTTTGACGAATGTCTAAATGCAAATTTATGTAATTTTCTCCCATAAAGTGAAGTGACCCTTATCCATAGCCCCATCATGAACGTATACCATGTCCCATGTGTGCGGATGCGTTGAGAAGTCTCAATTCAAACATTACATCCGAATTTATTCAAGCATCTTAATCTGATTAAGCCTTATTCCTCATGAGACTATAATTCTTATGACTATCCGAACACACAAACTGTGTTGGTGACAATTATAATTATTATTATTATTGAAATAGTTTACCGCATTTATGGAAGTTACTGTAAATTTATAAGTGAACTTAACCAGTAGTTGACAGTCGAGAATTGTGTTTGCTTTAGTTTTGTGGCACCTTCTAAAGTTTTCACATTTTGAAGCTTATATCAAAATATTCGAAGTCACAAATAATTTTGCTCAGGTTTTATTTATTTAAATAAAATATTACTTGATTTGTTTTCAAATTCATAAAATTTGGTATCACGTCACATTGTGTTATATGAATTTCTATTTAAGTTTCAAAGGTTCCAGAGATATTTGTGGTTAACCAATTTTTTTAATTTTTTAAAATTTTAGTAAAAAACATTAACAAAAATGTTTGCAAGCCATTTCATTCAAGGCTGGGAAAAACAGAGTGTGGTAAGGCATTCGCGTACTACGGCTAAAGAACGAATCTCTGTACTTGACAGTACGACCGAAGTTGGGCTCTAGGGTATACTGACGAGAAATCCTAGTAACGTGAGTATTAAGATTGAACTGTTTAAGAGGAGGAATGCAACTGGCTATTACTTTAAGCATAAACCGTTAAAATAACGGTAAAAGAGGGTGAGCCAGGTAACTTTACGATGAGAGTTATAATCAAGCTTTGGACGTCCATGAATAATGACGGGTGTATCTAGGTTTAACAATACAAGACAGCATTGGGTTTTCGAAGCATTAAATTCCACGCGGTTTTTTAATCTCCATTATGCAATACTGTTTAGGCCGAAATTTAAGGAACTTATCATATTTTGTCGTTGCAGTTCCACATCCGAAGAAGAGGGATGTGAATCTGAAAACAAATATGAAAAGCTAAGAGTACTATCGTCAGCGAAACAATGTATTGGATAAGAAGGCAGACAGAAGATCATTACTAAAAATTATAAACACTGTTGGAGATAGAACAGAGCCCTGGGGTGCACCACCATTTATTTTGTGGTTATCAGAATTGAACCCATCCAATACTACTTGTATTGAACGAAGAAGATAAGAGGGCCTGATGCTAAACCCTATCCAATGCTTTTGAATATGAAGTGCAATAATTCTAATTTCTCCAAAACGATGTAAGGATTTGCGCCACTGTTCGGTGAGATGAACCATCAGATCACCAGTGGACCTACTCCTGCGAAGGCCGGCCGTACTGCTGGTCATTAAGGAGCTTTCGATCTTCGACATATTTCTTGATCTGATAATTTATCAGCGTTTCCATTACCTTTGAAAGAAGGGACGTCAGTGCAATCGGTCGGTAATTAGAGGGTGGGGATGATTGGACTTTTTTTGGGAATCCGCTTGGAACGAGACCTGAGGAGTAGGATAGATGAAGAAGCTTACGGAGTGGTTTTCCCAGCGTTGAACAACACCTCTTTAGTGTAGTATCAGCGTAACACTAGCCCTAATAAACTTGCATTTACTTGGTAGGTTAGCAGCACTTCATTTGTTGTAAGAATTGTAAGAAAGACTATAAAAAAATAAATAGAATAAAGACTAACCTCACAACACGTTGCTTTTTATTAAACACAGAACAATAGCGGGGATACCATCCGGACCAGCGGATTTATGTATGTTGAGATATTTTAGGAGTCTCGCCACAGTATAAGTGCGAAAAAAGATTGGGCCCATAGAATCATTAACGCACTCAATGACAGGTGGAGTCATTACACTCACAGAGCTAACAAATACAAATGGCGTATCATAAACAACGAGCGTGGTAACCAAGGAAAAGGAAGAATTGCTCATGATTTTTAGGAATGACCAAACATTTTTACTACCTTTGGGAAATTGCTTTTTTTTGCCGTATTTTTTGGTCATGTAAAAATTTGGTCCGTCGAATATGTACATTGCAGGCCTTCCTGGCCTGAAATTATTCTGGTTTTCCTCATTTGGATTGGCCTTAAAACAACGGAAACTTACCTTCTTGACCCTAGTAACATAGTTAAAGCTTGCGTTTTCCTTAGTTCTGATGCTTTTAACCCTTCTGGATAAATGTTCTCATTGACAGAGAATCAAACTTGTGATCATATCAGCGATAGCGACAACGTCACTATGGAGGAAGCATTGTTACCAGTTAAAGATCCTGAAATAATTATTGAGACCGTCCGAGTTGGCTTTCTGGTATTGCCAAACGGTTCTCTTAGGAGCTCTTTCTTTAACTAGAGCGTTATGAGACGAGAAATTTCCTCATATGCCCAGAGGAGATAGAACACTAATAGTGTACTTAACAGGGTCAGAGATAAGAAACAAGTCGAGAGTGTTTTCTGCTCTACTAACCACTTCCGATATTCGAGTAGGCTCGTTGGCCAGCTGAGTTAGTTGGTTCAATTCAGCGAAGATCTCAGCTTACACTCCTTTGGATGTTGTTTGGCCCGAATGTTGAAGCCATGAAGAATTGAGTTCATTGAAATCGCCAACGTACCAACGATTTCAGTGCGAGGATAGGACGAAACAATTTTTTGGATGGAATCAGACAAAGCTTCAAATTAACGAGAAGTTGATACTCTGTCTAAATTAGGGCTTTTTAGATTTAAGAAAACGATATTTTGAAAACACTGTTCTTCATATCTTTATATTGACAAAAAAACCTAGTCTTTGAGTATTATACAAAAAAGTAATAAATATATCTATATATTCTATACCAAAATTCATCTTTTTCGGAGCTATTGGTGGAGAAATTTGTGGTACCTGTAGTGTGATGGTCATTGTGTAGGACTGTCATGCTAGAGATCTTACTGGGTTCAATCCCTGCCTGTGCCACTTTAAGTTTTTCATGAGTACCACCACTTGCGAGGAATTGTCAAATCTTCCAAGAGTAGTTAGGTAATTCTTGTCATGAAAAGTGTTTTCTCAAATTAAAATAACAGTCTCCTTCAGCCCAATGGTTGACAGTTGAAAGTTACTAGGCCCTGGCTTTTAACGGACTGTTGTGCCACCTAGTTTATTAACTTCCCATAATATCTATTTACCAAATTTTATCAACAATGTTTTTAATTCTACAAACAATTTTGAAGCCAATATTTTTATTTTCTGCCAAGATATCGATTTGAAAATAATTTTTTACCAATTTTTGTAGTAATTCTTTTTCGATTACTTCTTTGAACAAAAATATCAATTAAATTTTCCCAGTTATTGGAAGCGTTATCCTCCGTTACTTAAAATTATTTTGGAAGTAATATCATTTCTTGTTCGAAAAATATTCGACGATTCAGTTTTTGTGTCAATTTTGTTGATTTATAAAAAAACCGTAACCTAATTGATTTTTTTCTTGCAAAATATTACTGTTCCAGTTTCACGTTATATTATTTGATAGACTATTTAATTCAAGTGGCTAGCGTGATTGGTACTTGAGATATTTACTGTCATCCAAAATTATCACCTTTTCTAAAATTTGTTCAGTTAAAAACGACCCACTCAATTTCTAGAAAGTGAACTAAGTTTATATGTAATCAATATTTCTAATAGTTCTTGAGATATCGTAGACAAAAGAAGCTTCCCAACAAACGTACACTCACACACAGACAGCCCTTTAATAATCTTTAATTTAGATTCTAGGGACCTTAAAACTTCGAGGACTGTCAAAAATTTAATTTAATAATCTATTTTTATGTACATATACACTACACATGTATGTAAGTATTTGAATAAGTTGCGATTACTTAAGCACACATTTGAAAACATCTTAATAAATGTTATATACCATATTAAAAATTCTATGAAGATTTATTTACTTAAAACTAAGAAAAAGTCCAATCACTTTGTATCCCTTAATCACAAATATACTTTTCCACTTCATCAAGATTATACGAACTTATTCCTTAGAAACATCACTCAGAAAATCTGTTTTCCCTTCTTCAACGTTTCTCAACTATGAATATTGAATTCCTGAAATGTTTTATTAATATTTAATTCACAAACTTACAAATTCATCATCTCAATGGTAATTATATGATTAGTAGCTAGTTTTCCGAAAATATTCTTACCAGCATTCTCCTCATGAAGTACTCTCTTTTGCCCCACTCCCTTTTTTTCCTTAAAGGGCCTTCGGAGTCCCTAAAAATGTGTGTGTAATACATTCCTTGGGACTCTGATAGCTCTCTTAATTAATTTTATTTATGTATAGTAACACATTCTTCTAGAATTCCAGATGCGGAAAAATATTCCCTATATTATACAATATTTATTTATAACATCGCCTTGCTAATGATTTCTTCTAATCCTTCTTCCAGTTTCTCTGTTTCACTCTGGAACGCTGATGGGACAACTGCCTGCTGATGCAGTATAGGAGGCTGGTTAACATCGGCATCCTATAAATAATATAGACAGGCGAACACGAAATGAAGATGTAGTTCTAATTGCCATACTTTATTTAAATTGTTCTCACATGGTAGCCAGTAAATGCTGATGGAGGATTCACTTCCAAATCTGGTTGAATTATGTCAGCCTATTAGTTTGAGCAAAGGTAAAACGAGTCGCGCTCCTGAGGCCGTCGGTGGCGAACGGTTCGGTGTGGAAAAACTGTTTATTACCTGGACATACATAACATGGAATTAAGTAATCCACTTTAATAATGATGAGAGGCTTAAGTTGGGATATGTGTGATGTGTGACTGACTTTTGTTTTACATTTTTGTTACTTGTGGTTCTACTACCTTACGTAATCATAAAGGTTTTCAAGCTGGTTAAAATTGTTATTGATGAAGCTGAAAAGCAATAAAGAAAAATAATTTTGCAACACCCGTTGAAAGATATAGATGGTTCAATGCCGATCTCAAATGAGGACCAGCTTAAAAGGTGGAGGATAAATTTTGCTTTAGTTTAATCCATGTATTCGAAACTATAACGTGCAACTTGGACATCTTCTGAGCTGCCCGATTCAACTTATTCCCGAATACGCACCAAACCTAACAGTAAGACAGAGATATGTAGCGCGGTCAAAGCACTGACAAATAATAAAGTGGTAGATCTAGACGATATTTTCGAAGAATTGTTGGAAACAACGCTAAGTTCATCGTGCGAATTGCTGACAACGTTTAAAGAAGCAGCGTGGGTCTCTAACAGCTTCCCCAAAATGTGGAAAAAGGGAATGATTGTCAAGCTCCTAAAAAAGTGTGAAACTAGAAAGTTATTTGCATTTTGCTTGCGGTCGCTAAAGCAGAATCAAAGATGATCTTAGACCGTGTAAGAAAACACCTTGAAGCAATACTCAAACTTGAGCAAGCTGGATTCCTCACTAGACCATCTTGCCTTGATCACATAAACTATCGTTTTCGAATAATGCGTTAAATATCGATCACCGCTGCACCTACTGTCCATCGATTTTAATAAGTCTTTATCCAGGATAAGCTCATCTCTGTTATAAAAGCGACCTATGATGGGTTTAAAGTTAACATTAAAAATGGAGTTAAGTTGTCAGAAGAATTTGAAGTAAAATATGTAGTTAGACAGGAATGCATACTGTCAATAATTCCTTACTAATTGGTGATCAGTCCTACGGGCGGCCTTGGCAGGAAACGGAGGAATAGAGAGTGAAACCAGGGGTGGAATCGGCTAAGGTGATAGTTAACTATCAATTTTTTGATAGCCAAATTGACTATCATTTTCATTCCGTCTGTGTAAGATGATTCAATTCAATTCGATTGAAAAATTTCAGATTCAAATTGTCAAAATTTGTTGTTGCCTTGGTGAAATCTTAAATTGATTCTTATAAAATATCTAAAAAAAAAAGGTTCAAATTGACTGATTTTGAATAAAAATCTTACTTTTCTTGCTTTTTTTGAGTGTCGTGAGCTTTGTTGGTCACAGGAATGTGTTTTTTCTAAAGAAACAAAATGAACTAAGAAAATTTCCTAGTCGTTTGTGTAAGCGTCTGGTAGCTCTATTCGAAATAAACATATATAGGCATTTCCACAGAATCTTTCATTTTCAACAGTTGAAATTTTTTATTTTTTATTTTGAGGCACATCTATAAACAAACATTTTCTTGGTTGTTTATCATCTAAATAACAAGAAAATACTTGCGTGATTCATTTTGAAACATCGTTTAAAAATATCTTCAGTTCTGTGCAGTGCAGTGGAGATGTGTGCATTCAATGAAAAACCCTCATTTCATACAAAAATTTGATTTTGTACTGTCGTAAAAACTTTGAAACTTAAAAATTTCGATCAACGGCTTGTTTCTACTATTGATTATTCGTAAAATTATCATTCACAATCATTTATTCTTCTGTAAGATCTTATCGATAGGTGTGCCGCTAAAAAAATCACATATTCTATACCAATCACGTTTTCAATTTTAAACTTTAAAATGACATTATTTATTTTTAAATAGAGGCACATGATCCAATTAAATTATAATTGATTTATTGATTGATAGAGAATAATTTAAGTCTATAAAATACTACCAGAATCGATCGTTGAGAAAGTTATATAGAGAAAAAGATCAGATTTTAATATTTGTAAAAGCGGAGGTACTCTAATTTAATTGCTTTGTACTATTTTTTAAATGGTAGCACACCTTTCTTTCGAGGTTTTTCTATCAGTGTATATTATAAATAATTATAAATTAATGATGTTAAGTTGGGTCAAAGGTCGTTGAAATGTTTTTTGTTTATAAAACTTGATAAATTTGCATCTGGTACGCTTGAAATTTGCAATATTTAAGCCAATTTTTTATTAATTTTAATTAAAAATTTTAATCCAATCAATTCAAAAGTAGATTATATAATTGAAATAAGTCATGATACGAAAATCTATCCACTTAGAAAGTGCCAATTTCATTTCTAAGGCTTAATATACTGTGGTAACATGAAAGTTAAAAATACTGTGGAAATGCCCATATGTTTGAAAATGACTATCACATTTTTTTGTGACAGCTTTTAAGATATCAATTTGACTATCACCTTACGTTGATTAAATTCGATCATTTTAATTGTCATTTATCAACAATCAGCTTAGCCGATTCCACCCCAGATACGGGCAAAACCGTTTTTGGGAAATCTAAGAATGCGTTCGGGATTTTGTTCAATTTTTATATGAACAATGCTCTCAGCTTAAAATCTAAAACTGTTCCCCTCAAATCAATACTGTTGGACGATTATTGCATCTGAAAAAATAATAGCAACTATTACCAGGAGACTGCAGAACTACATTTGGTAACTTCGAAACATCTTACGGGTTTTCTGGGGCAATTGTATATCCAATGAAACTATTTAGCAAAGCGGGTCATAAATGCATTGACATTATTATGTGAAGGCCCAAGTGACCATGGATTAGACACACTCTCGAAGAGTATTCAATATGTAAATTGGGGTTCTGCAATTCAATTTTAATGAAACGGCTTTCATTTGTTTCAAACTCAAAACGATGTGAATTTCCGTGTTCTACATTTCGGTATTTAACGATTTTCAAGTGATTTGAATTCGACAAGAAGGAAATTGTTTAAATACAATAATAGTTTCTCTTAAAGGAAATAAACCTTTAGTTTTTCATAGAATGCACTTTATTCGTGACAAGTTGCAGCTTCTACTTTGTATTTGAGAGAATAAGGGACAAAGCATTTGAAACTATTATTATTATATTTTTCAACACACAAAATGCCTTCTTTACTCCGATTTTTTTTTTCATTTCGATGGAGGCACGTGAATCCTGCTTAATGGGTTTGAGGACCTAAGTAATTATCAGGCACTGTGTTAGAAATATATCCATGCATTTATAATCCTTCCTATATCTACATATATATCAGTCGACAACGAAAATGCTTTCATTATAATTAATTTATGTGTAGAAACACTCAAGAAGTGCTCTCGAAAAAAATTATTAATCAAACATTTTTTACATTTGGAAACCATTTTATGCTTCTGATTTTTCAAATTCTTAAACAATTTTTTATAAGAGATTATCGTTTCTAATATCATGTTATTTTGACAGTTAACGCTGTCAAATTTTAACATTGGACGTTAAAACTACGCCAATACTAAAATTCATAAACGCTTAACATTCTCTCCCACTATTTTCTAAAAGACGTCATTACAATTCACACAGTTTTTGCGCCCGTGATTTTTTAAATTAATATCCTTTTACTTTTTTCCTCATAGCTGTGTGAAAGGCAAGGTCTATGCCAAGGCTCCATTAATAAATTGGTTTCAGATCTTAAAGTATTAAAACTTTTCAAATTTTTTTATCTAAATAAATAAATAAATTAGTAAGCGCAACAGTCCGTGGAGAACCAGGGGCCTAGTGACTTACAACTCTCAACCATTCCTGTGTGTGAGTAATTGCAGGGGACCTACACTATATAATGTCGAATCCGAACGGCTTATTTGAGAAACCACTTTTCATGAGAAGAATTAGTCTTGGAGAATTTGTCATTTCCTCGCAAGAGGCAGTCAGGGATCGACCCCAAGACCTCTTGCATGACAGTCCAACGCACTAACCATCATGAAACGGGTACTATGCTTTTTCATCTGCTAAAGAATAATTGGGAAATCCAACTTTATAGTAAAAGTTAAAAAGTTTTAAAAACTACTTTCAATGCAGGTACATATTTGTTCAAATTTTCCTACTATCGCATTTACACCATTTCAAGGTAACAAACCATAAACAAGAATGTCTGCTCTCAAGACTCGGCATATTAAAAAATCTTACTTTGTAATGATCTTGTGTAAGATGAATTTATACATCCTTATCCGTTTTTGACCTCACCAACCTACATGGCACTTAAAATCATCGAATGCGATTCGGTCAGTATATTATTAACTTCCCATAGGAAGTTATTGTAATGGGTCCGATTTGTCAAATTGAAAATTTTGACATTTCTCGACCTTTCCAGGTCCCTAGAGTCGAAATAAAAGATTATTAGAGTGATGTCTGTGCGTGCGTGTGTGCGTACGTTCGTACGTCCGTACGTTCGCGAATTTTTCTTCGTCGTCCATAGCTCAAGAACCAGAAGAGATATCGATTTCAAATAAATTTTGTTATGCAGATAATAAGGCAGAAAGATGCAAAAAGGGCTCTCAAGAAATTTGTGTGGGTTGTTTTTTTAATATAGCAGTTTGAAAAATAGGTGAACATTTTGGTTAAACCTAAATATCTTACGAACCTAAAACGCTAGAGACTTGAATTAAATTTTATATAATATATTGTAACGTGATATCAAAGGAGTATATTTAAAAAAAAATCCATTTAACGGGTTTGTTTAAATCAAAAGAACTGAAAAAAAAAAATTGTCAACTCGAAAAGAAGAACAATGTTTTTGACATCTGATAAAATTTTGACAGTTTTTTTTACAAACAATAAAACTCTAAAAAAAAACAATACTAAAACTTGGTAAAAATTTACTTTCGACTCAAATAGCTTTTCAAAATTAAAAATATTGGCTTCAAACTTATTTTATTTCACAGAAAATATTGTTTTTGATATTCAGTAATTTTTTTTTTGAAAAAAACGTTTTTACCGATAATTATCAGAGCCAAAAAGCTGCCTCAAGTGGATACAAAATAAACAACAAGCACGTATATAACATTCGAAATTCTGCACAAATGACTCAAAATCTTCATCGATTTAAACCAGTTGGACCTTTCTTTCTTTCTGTTGTAATTTTTGTTTTTCAAGTCGCATTTTAATCAAAAAAGTCTAATCACAGCCCTAGAGACTGGCAGAACCCATATCAATAGTCAATTTGATATTGATTTATGCTCGAACTAGCCAATACAAAATAAAAAAGGGCATTTTGGACGCTACAATAGATCTTAGTACCTTCGGGGATGCATATATGTATATGTACAGTACATGTATAAACTTGATATGATATGTAAGAAAAGAAGCAATGATCCCTTTGTTTTCGTGCTTATCACTTTTGAAACGCTATGATCTTGTACGCTCCAAGCATAAGACGTGTAGTTCGTCTCACACGTCGACAGAACTATCTGAGCATCAGAGCCAGCTTGTTTTGTTGTTCTATAGGATCTTTCATTTGTGAACAGATTTATAAAGAAAATGTCCTGGAGGACCTTCCAGGCTCTGACATTAATACTGATGTACACCTTCTACTTACTTACTTAAGGTGGCGCTACGGACCTGGGCCTCAACCTATAAGCGTCTCCAGCCAGCTCGGTCCCTATAGCTAGCTGTCTTTAGTTTCGCACGCCAAGTTGGTTGAGGTCCTCTCCCACCTGGGTGCGCCACCTGAGTCGCGGTCTTCCTCTACTGCGCCGTCCCTCGGGACTGGATTCCAAGACCTTCCTGCCTGTAGCGTTGATTTGCATTCGCTCTACATCCCTCTAAGCCGTTGGACTTTAATTCTGCTAACTAGGTCAGTGTCGCTGTTCAACCCGTATAGTTCGTCGTTATTTTTTCTTCTCCATTCTCCATCTATTTGTACGGGACCGAAAATCACCGAAGCATCCTAAGACGCTATCATCTTTCTTTGACAGGGTCCAGGCCTCAGCACCATAAATGAGAACCGGGATGATGTGTGTCTTATAGATGGTGATTTTACATGCTCGAAAGAGGACTTTACTTCTAAATTGCCTTCTAAGTCCAAAGAAGCAGCGATTTGCAAGAGTTATTCTTCGTTTGATTTTAGCGCTGGTGTCGTTGTCTGCATTAATAGCGGTGCCTAGGTAGACAAAGTCCTTAACTGCCTTAAAGTTATAGCTGTCCATGGTGACGTTTTGTCCAAGACGTCGTCGTTCAGTGTCCTTTTTTGATGACAGCATATACTTGGTCTTGCCCTCATTTAACACTAAACCCATCTTCTTCGCTTCCGTCGCAATGCTCAAAAACGCTCCACTGACATCACGCTTTGATCTTCCCATTCATCTGCGTATCCGAGTAATTGGGTGGACCTTTGGAAGATTGTGCAGATTGTGATTTTTTGACATCAAATGCGTTGGTACGATCTTTTCCGACCTTGATAGAGCAGCGTGCTTTCTGCACAAACGGATAAGATTGACAGGGATGCCGAAACTAGACATTGCTCGGTAGAGCTCTTCGCTATAGATGCTGTCATACGCGGCTTTAAAATCGATAAACAGATGGTGGGTATCGATTTGAAGCTCCTGGGTTTTTTGCAAGATCTGCCGTAGTGTGAATATTTGGTCGATAGTGGACTTTCCTGGTCTGAAGCCACACTGATAAGGACCAATCAGGTTGTTGACGAATGGCTTCAGAGGTTCACATAATACGGCAGAGAGGATCTTATACGCAATGTTAAGGAGACTGATGCCTCTGTAGTTGGCGCAGTTTAGAGGGTCTCCTTTCTTATGTATCGGGCATGCTTTCTTCCGACCATATTTTGCAGATGAGTTGGTGCATGCTCCGTACCAAGTCATCGCCTGCTGCTTTAAATAGTTGGGCAGCGATGCCGTCAGATCCAGCAGCTTTGTTTGATTTTAGTTTAGATATAGCTATCTTCACTTCGTCAAGGTCGGGTAGACGGAATTGCTGATCTGCGTCGCCCATGTTGAGTTTTTCTATCTCCCTTACAGCGGAATTCGGTTCGTCATCGAAACTATATAATTTGGAGAAGTGATCTTTCTATATTCTCAGCATCGACTGTGGTTCTACTACGATGTTCCCTTGATCGTCTTTACAGGCTTTGGTTCGTGCCTGGTACCTTTGAGAGGTTTTTTTTACCTTTTGGTAAAATTTACGAACCTCATGCCGGTTGTGACATCCCTCTATCTCCTCGATCGCGCGCTTCTCATGCTCCCTTTTTTCATCTAAGAAGCCGGTGTTCCTCTCTCCTCTTCTGCTCGTAGAGCTCGCGAGCAGCTCTAGTCCTTTTGTGCAGCGCCGTTTTGTATGCCTCTTGTTTCGCTGCGTGCGCTTGCCGGCATTCGTCGTCAAACTAGTTGTTTCGCTGCACTTCAGAGGCGGCATCTCTGATGGTTGCAATTCAATGTTGCCCCTGTTTTCAATGCTTAATGCGGAAGCATAGGACTCCTTAAGAGGTTATTAGAGACTCGATCGGAAAAGGACATGGCAGTCTCTTGTGATTGTAGCCGTCTAACATCGAATCTTCTCACAGTACTTCCTTCTTTCGGCTTGGATCGGGATATCCGTAGCCGTCGCTTGGCTACCACGAGGTAATGGTCCGAGTCAATGTTGGCCCCTCGAAATGTTCGGATGTCCTGTATACTGGAAAAGTGTTGTGCGTCGATCGCAATGTGGTCAATCTGGTTGGCGGTTGATTGATCAGGAGATTTCCATTTCCCTTGTGGGTATTGAGATGTGTGAACTGCGTACTAACTACCAGAACGTCTCGCCCCGCAGCGAAATGGACCAGCCTGAATCCGTTGTCGGAGAAGGTGCCGTGCAGGCTGTTTCTCCCGATTATACCACCAAAGAGATCTTCTCTTCTTAGCTTGGCATCAAAATCTCCTAAGACAATTTTAATGTCATAGCCAGGGCACTGCTCATATGTCTTGTCCAAGAGCTCGAAGAATATGTCTTTGGTGTCTTCATCTTTCTCCTTTGTTGGGGCATGAGCGCATATAAGGCTTATGTTGGCGAATTAAGCCTTGATGCGGATTGTCGTGATGCGCTCGCTCACACTGTTGAAACTCAAGACTTTTTGCCTGAGTCTAGTTCCAACAACAAATCCACATCCAAATAGAAGAATAGTTTTTGTTCTCGGTAGCAGTCGCCGTAGTAGATATCGCAGGCTTTTAGTTTGCGTTTGCCCGGTCCATCCCATCGCACTTCTTGGGTGGCTGTAATATCTGCCTTGCAGCAGTTTAGGGCTTCCGCTAATTGTTCGGCTGCACGTGGTCTGTTAAAGGACCTAACGTTCCACGTACATATCCGAAGTTCGTTGTCCTTATTTCGTTTGCGTGGGTTGTCTACAGTGAATCCGTCCGTATCCGAGGCTTGTTGGTGCTTCGAAACTTAAGGTATTTTTACGTGGCCAGGAAGTCACCCCGACGGCACAACCCCCAACCTGGAGGGCCAGATCCTTAGTATAACTCCAAGGAAGGGCAGCCGGATTAACCGCTCCTTACAAGCCTGGGCTCCAAATATGTCAAAGAAGCCCTATAAGGTGTTCACTAAGTAGTTCAACCTTACTGGAACTGTAGACGCCACCGTTGATTCTATCTCGAGAATTCGTCCGCTGCCGCCTGGATAAGGAGAGGTGCTTTAGTCGAAACACCTCTCCCCCATTTTTGCTTTGCTGCCAATCCCTTCATGTTAGGTCCAATATATATTATTGTTTAATACCTTGTTATTGTAGTCCCCTTGTCATGATGGTTAGTGCGTTGGACTGTCATGCGAGAGGTCTTGGGTTCAATCCCTACATGTGCCATCTAAAGTTTGTTTCACGGGTACGATGCCCCTTGCGAGGAATTGACAACTTCCCCTTGCTTAAAACCGTAGGTCCCCTTAATTCCCTAACGTACGGTGTGGTAGTATGGTGGACTGCTTTAGAGAAAGGTATATAAACAGGGATAGGGTAAATAAAGTCCAACGTTCAGCTTGCCTATGTATAAGCGGATCGCTTCGCACGAACCCGTCTGCGGTACTGGACACCTTGCTCCACCTTACACCTCTTGACATATTTAGCAAACAAATAGCTGCAATCTCTACTATTCGCCTCAAAGCTTCGTCGCAGTAGACTAACAACAACATTGGCCACTCCGTAGTTCTAAGGTACTTAGAATCAATTCCAAAGCACACAGACTACACTATTCCCCGACTGCAATTCGACAGAAACTTCCAGATTTCTATGCCTCCCAGATCTTTTTGGGAGGATAGGACATTCTTGGAGGATGAGTCAATCCATTTTTACACAGATGGGTCAAAAATAAAAGAAGGGGTCGGTGAAGGTGTGTACTCTGAACGATTGAAATTACGTCTCTCATAACGCATTCCCAATCATTCTAGCGTGTTGCAGGCGGAACTTTTGGCGATAAAGGAAGTCTTGTCTGGGCTCAAAGAAAACGTGATATCAACATCTGATATCCGTATTTCGTATCTCTGGACTCTTTCTCTACAAACTCAATAACAGTCCATAACTGTCGATCATCTCTAATGGAGATGGCGCAACAGTTTAATATTTACCTTTGCTGGGTGCCGGGCCATAGGGACATTCCAGGTAACTGTAAGGCAGATGAACTCGCCAGGAACGGTACAGTACAACCCATCCTACCACGTTTTGGCAAGTACTGGCATACCAATCGCTTATAGTAAACTGCTACTAATGCAAGACGCTGTGAGGAGGGCAGGCACCAGGTGGACCAACATCACCACGTGTCAAGCCACAAAAAACATCTGGCCACTGGATTTAAAACGTTCAAGATGCTTGCTCTCTCTAAGCAGATCGCATATAAGCTCGATAATAGGTTTCATAACCGGACACTGTCTAATAGGAAAGCACGCCAGGAGACTAGGCGTATTCTGAAATGACTTTTGCAGAAGCTGTATGGACGAGGAAGAGGAAGAAACGGTTCTTCATCTTCTCTGCACATGCCCTGCTCTAGCTCGAAAACGCAAGAATTACCTAGGAGAATTCTTCTTTAACGATCTAAACGATCTAAATCATATCGGGATAATCAGCCTCTCACGTTTCGTAAGGGACTCAAACTACTTTAATTGAGCTAAGTAGGAATCCTCAAGACTCATGTGGTATCACAATGGTCCATTAAACTAGCCTAAGGATGTTCGTGTCCATTTTAGACAGCCACCATAACCTAACCTTACCTAACCTAACCTGGTAGCCAATGTGACAACTTTGGTTGAAGGAAATTGAAACTACTGTTGTCATATTGACTAATGTGGTAATCAATACGACAACTGCTGTAGTCAATATGACAATTTGTTTTTATAACCGTTATCTAATTTCACTACCGGACAATCAATATTAGAATTCTTGATACTATGGTCAATTTTTTAAGTCAATATTACAACCACGGTAGTCAAAATGACAACTGCGGTAGCCAATATGAAAGCCAATATAACAGCGGTTGTCACTAGGCCAATAGACAATTGGCATTATGTGAAAACTTTGCTAATCAATAGGACAATTTCCGTGGACAATATGACAATTTTGTCTGTAAACCGTAATCTAATTTGACTATCAATCCTCGATAGTCACTATGACCGATAGACTTTTCAAAGCAGTACAAATTGTCAATGATATCTCAATACCTGTTTGTTCATCAAATGACGATACAGGAAGCCCCTTATGAAAAATCCGGTAGTTTACCTAAATACTTCCGTCAAGAACGTCAAAACCATAACATTCAAATTCCATCCTTCATATTTTTCAAACTATAATCTCTCTATTCTTTTAAATACCATGCAAACTTTTCCAACTAAAATTCAAGTCCTTCAACTCCTTGATTTTGACATAAAACTAATAAATCAAGAAAATATTTGTTTAATAAAACAACTTTATGAAAAACACAGAAAACAATATTCTAAATACAATAGAATTCAAATTATCAATAGTTCCTTTAAATTAATAATAAACGATAGTGGCATTTATTCTCCAGGCTTATTCAATTCAATAAATTGGAAAACTTTTAATAACCTTCATTTAAATAATGTATACATAGAAACCTACCTTTGCCTGAATTCTCTATTCTATTCTCTTTAATTCAAAAGGTAAGTTGCAGAGAATTTAAATCTTTTGAACAAATCTTATTTCTTGATTTTATGCTTTCTTTTCAAAAAACAAAAATTCAAGCTACTAGACAATAGGTACCATAGCTTCTTTTCTTCTCTTCTCATTCTTATTCACTAAGGGATTTCCAAAAAAAGATAATGTCAGGTGAATGGGTTCAACCTAAATCTGTCAAAGTCCCTTGTTAATTCCAAGACTTTGACAAGAGAAGTTGTAAAAACTTTAAGATGCTGCAAACAAATAACAAAAACAAAACAAACCAACAGAAAAATATATATCCAAACAAAATTTAAATATCTATCTATAGATATTAGATACATTGTTACATAAATATATAGATACTTATGCAAAGGTGAATGTTTTAAAATAAAAAAAACTTGTATTTACTTTTATACAGTTGGTAGGTAAGGTAGGCATAATCCTTTTTCTGGAGATGTGTATTCTTGGAAAATATTGTACTTCAAAAATGCCCAACATATCTGCACAGGCACACAACAAAGATATAGATTTTGAAAAGTTGGAACGAACAGAAAGAGACCACCCCACTTCTGTGTTATTAATTGATGAAAACAAACAAAACTCATTTGCAGTTCAAATAACCCATGAAACCACAGAATGAATTTGTAAATGATTTATCCCACTTCCAACCTCCAATGTCAGAGGCGTTATCCTAATTGATTGATTGTGCTCCTATATATGGTATAAACCCGACCGCCCGACACCACCTGCCATTCTGTATTTCTAAAGCCTACCTGTGTTAACCTCTACATCATATTCACACGATTGATGTGTTTGTACAAGAGTGTGTCGTCGTATAGTGCCTGCCATAGAGAAAAGGAGCAGAAGCACATCATATATAGATATAGAAGAAGTGTGGGGACAGTGCTCTGTTTAGCTCAAGCTCATATTTGAAAGGACCATTTGGGCTCCTCGGGCCTAAAATTTCTTCCAAATATTAGTTCAAATGTCAATTTGCCCACTGTACGTATAAAGATAGAGATACAGTTATGTAGGAATAGATATGAGTGCGTATTTATACTTTACCTACATTTTAACATCCATCGTCGTTGTTGGTCGTTGTGATCCTTTTGCCACAATGTTTGTTTTTATTTGCACCTGTGTGAGTATAACAAAGGACATGTAATTTGTTTAAAGGTTTTGTGTTGTTAGGTATTATTATTGTTGGGTTTGGTTTTTGGGCTTGAAATTGGGCTAACTGATGATGGTATGAAGAAGACTCAACTGAAGCTCTGTGTGATGTCTCCTCTTTGTGTTGCGTTGTGTTCTGTTGTTTTAAAACTGTGGTCGAAGTGTTAGCATGAATTTGTTAAAGATTAGGGTTTACGAGAACACAACAAGCAAAAGGACGAGCAAGTATAAATCAATATTATTCCCCATTCCATCTTGAGAGTTCTGTATTTTTTTTTTTTTTTTTGGTTTTTGTCCATTTAGCTTGGGGTATATTTAGAGACACACAGTAGGGTGGACCGGAAAATTTGTGCTGTAATTTTTATTTTTGAATACTATTAAAATGTTTAAAACGAGACGTCAAAATATTAGTAACATTTATTTTAGAAGAACAAATCTTGAAGTCAATGTAATTCTTTGTTCCAAATAAAAACAAAAGAAATCATTTATTTCCTTTTAATCAACTTTAAGTCAAAAACAATATTTTAAATATGACGAAATAAGTTTAATTAAAATATCTGTTTTTGTATCCGAGAGATTTTAGACGGAAATTTGTTTTTAATTGGATTTTTGTGTGACCTTGTGTTAAAGCCAACATTGCTGTCAAAATAGAAATAATTGCGAAGCCAACTATTTCATCATATGCAAAATATTGTTGGTAATTTTTTAAGAATAATTCAACTAAAAACTTTTTTAACAAAAAAAAAAAAACAAACCTTACAAACCTTTTAAGGAAGACAAATCGACAGACAGACTTGGGACTAGCGGAATGGCATAGTAGGTTTGTAAGAGACTCTCTTCACTGGCTGCACCCATCACCGATACGCTGAAGAAAGGAAAGAAGTTTATCTTCAACGATGAGGGGGTTATTTTTATAAAATTTAATTTTTTTATAAATTGTTTTTTTTTTTTGAAAGATATTTTTGATTATAACGCTTCAAAAAAAAACATGGCCTATCCTTGGCTGGATTTTTGGTTGGTTTGGTTTTTTTTTTCTTTCTTTAGCAAGGCGTTTGATTTTCCTTTTTTTTTAATTTTAGTTAGGATGGCCGACTAGTTACCTTAGGACTGAGGTGGAGGTGACTCACATGTAGTAAGGTGTGTTTGGCGGAGCAACATGGTTAGTTAAAGGTTACTGCATAAATAGGACAAATCCAAACGACATGTTATACGCTACCCCTTACATAGAAAACGAAAGTCTGGACCAACACTTTTCTACTCAAGAAGTCATCGAGGTATACATAGATGCAAACACAACAAGGCACCAGGTGAGGACCGAGTCCCATATGAATTTTTCATAAACGCCACCGAAAACTTTTTTGAAAAACTAACGACTGCTTTGAACATCATATATAACGACGGTGTCATTCCCGAGAGCTTCTGCGGAATCACTTCAAATGCTCCAAATTATGATAAATAAGCTTAAAATATATTGCGACCTCTGGAACCTCACAGTCAATACCGACAAATTTTGATATTTCGAAATGGATCTGGTGGATACGCCAGAGAAGAGAGATGGACCTGGAATAATGCTATTGTGAGACAGATGCTCCGAGAGAGGTCCCAGTTCTTCGAGGAATGGTCTCGTTTGGAGGTGGTACATAATGTTCAGTTAGTGGAAAGCAATTGGAGAAACTGGGACCCGACCTTCCAAATATTGTTGGAAATAATTGATTCCACATTTTTGAGAACTTTACGGAAAGAGATGAAGGCAGTGAATCTCGTAATTTGTATAAGGCCTTGCAGCACAACCTTGACAAGTATCTGCTAAAGACCATTTCAACCATCTATAATCCAGAGGAGAGCTGATACGGTTATACTACCGACCATATGACCCTGAAGAAAACACGGAGTGTAATCTATGCAACCATAGAACAGTGGAAAACGTACTCCACTTCATAGGGGTTTGCCCTGTTTTGTCACCAATCCGTTATGCGCATTGGGGAAAAAGCGTTCTTAACCAATGCTTAATGGATCAAACTGGAATGTTCTAAGTAGTTTTGTCTTAACTACACAAAGATATAGAAACCAAATTCTGAATGAAGCTTTCTAATTTTGTAAACACTAACTTTTAATTCAATCATAAGATATTGATAACATTTTTTTCAATTGATTTCAATTAAATCAATGAAGTTCAGCTTTAGCATATCCTTGAGCTATGTCATTTTTCTCATCTGCCTTATTTGTTGTTTTTGCCCTTTTAAAGAATCAAATATTATTAAACGAAAAACAAATTGGTAAATACTTACATATTTATAGAAAACACAATTGTTTGCAACGATTCCGACACAAACTGCTTGTCAAAAAAGAGGTTAAATTTCCGTTTCATTCGGATTTAATGATACCAAATTTCACGAACTTCGAAATTCCTAATAGATTTTCAAAAACGAATCTACTACGAAGAATTTTTATGATCGATTTTTCGTGATTCGGAGCACCGCTCCGATTACGATGGAATCTAAAATAGGGCTAATTATTGACTGATGAATGAATTTTATTTGAAGGCGGTATATTTGAGGATTTTTGAGATACGGCCTTCAAAAAAAGGTATTCCGAACAAACGGATGTACGTTTGTACGAACGTCCAAACATATACGCATCTCCAAAAATATGCATCTCAAAAAAACATTTGATTTAGATCCTAGTCGATAAAATAATGTCAAAATTTTTAACTCAACAAATCGAAACGAAGTAATTTTTTAGTAAAAAACTAAACTTCAATGTAATTTATTTTATGAGTACTTAAAAGAAAAAGCAGAAATGAATTTTGAAAGTTTTTTGAGTATTTGAAAGGAAATTTTTATCGTTTCGAAATGCATAATCCTCGACGGAGGCTGCAAAGACGAGAGAAGCGCGGCATTACTGAAAATATGGAACGAACACTTCATTCCGCTATCGGACAGGATGATCCATTCAATATAAAAAAAAGCCAACACTCCCGATTCTGATGAGGTCAATGATTGCCACATCTAAACTGAAGCCTACCGAAGCCACTACAGCAGATGCCTTGAATGCCAAGTTTTTTTAAAGCAGCTGGGGATAAATTGTTAAGAAGCATACACCAACCTTTCTGCTTCTATAAAATATGGCCAGAAGAAAGCATGCCTGATAAATGGAACCTTAGTATTGTTTACCCGATACTGAAAAAAGAATACCCTTTAAATTGTACCACATATATAGAAAAATAAATCTCCTAAATGAACAATTGGAGCAACAGTCCATAGAGAACTAGGGCCTTTTGAACTACAACTCTCAATCACATCTATCCGCTAGTAATTTGAGGAATGCAGGAAACCTACAGTGTTTGGGCCGAATCTGAACGGCTAAATTCAGAAAGAACTTTTCATACTAAAAATTACTCTTTAGGATTTATCAATATATTACCATAGGCAGTACCCGTGAAAAATACTTAAGGCTGCACAGGCAGGGATTGAACCCAAAACCTCTAGCATTATATCACTAACTATTATGCCACGGGCAATACTTTACATTGCACACAAATTCTTACCCGCCATAATATAAATGCATACTTACTTAAGGTGGTAGTACCGGTGTCATGATGGTTAGTGCGATGGACTGTCATGCGAGAGGTCTTGGGTTCGATCCCTGCCTATGCCACCTAAAGTTTTTTCACGGGTACTGCCTCTTGCGAGGAATTGACAAATTCTCCAAGAGTAATTCTTGTCATGAAAAGTGCTTTCTTAAATTTGCCGTTTAAATTCGGCTTAAAACTGTAGGTCCCTTCCATCCCTGACAACAGTACTCGCAAATAGGAATGGTTGAGAGTTGTCAGTCACTAGGCCCTGCGCACCACCCGATTCACGGCCATTTTTCACTGTGCTGTACTGTGGGTGTGAATTCAAAGACTTTCCAGGCTAAAGCATACTTACTAGGGGGCTACCGTCTAGGACGGACCTGGGTCTCAACCAACATGCTTCCCAGCCAGCTTGGTCCCTAGCTAGCTGTCTCCAGTTTCTCACGCCAAGTTGGTTGAGGTCTTCACTCACCTCCGTGCGCCACCTGAGTCACGGTCTTTCTCTACTGCGCCGTCCCTCGGGATTGGATTGGAAGATCTTCCGGGCTGAAGCGTTGATGTCAATTCGCTCTACATGACCCAGCCATCTAAGCCGTTGTACTTTAATTATACTAACTAGGTCAGTGTCGCTGTACAGCCCGTATAGTTCGTCGTTTCCACTAAGGCAACTCTCCTTATCCAGACGGCAGCGGACGAATTCTCGAGATGGAATCAACGGTGGCGTCTACAGTCCCAGTAAGGTTTCACTATCATGTTTAGACTTTCATCTATGCAGCTTTCGGTTCTCGTTCACCTGTTCATAAAACTTGTGAACTTCATTCCTGCTTTGAAACCTCTCAACATTTTACACCGCACGCTTCTCATGTTCTCTCTTTTTCCTTCTGAGAAGTCGGCATTAATCTCGCCTCTTCTATTCATGAGCTCTTGAACAGCTCTCGTCCTTCTATATGCAGCGTCGCTTTGCGTGCCATAAAAAAACATATGCTCAACTTTTTTTTTTTCTCTATACATTGACGCACCACCCTAATATAAATTATAATGAAAGTACCGGTATACCGGGTACCACCTACAACCCCTTCCCCTCTATCCCACACAAAAAACAGTAACACCATAAAGAATATGAGAGGCAAATGGAGATTGGAGACGAACTCATAAAGGAAGTCATGAATGTAAAGGCAGAGCTTCCACATAGAAAATCCAAGAGGTAAACACGTATCATCACAAATGGCTACTTTTGAGACGTGTACAACTTTTATGGCTACCATTTGTATCTGTTATCCTTTGGATCACATTGTCTTCTTCTTCTTCTTTTCTAAATATGTATATGTACTCGTATCTATAGACAATGTAGTTTGGTAGGTTGATTTTTGGCAGGTACCTATAGTTGTGGACATAAAATGGGTGGTTTATCTTTTAGTTAAATAGTCATGATTCTTTGTTTATGGGAGTGTTGTTTTCGTAGTAGTTGTTGTTGTTTTTGAAATAGTATACTCTTTCGTTTTTATTGCGCACTATTTATGGAATGTCCTCGTCCTGTCCAACAACTTCTCTCTTTCCTTTTTCTATACGAACCAACCAACAAACTAAGGATCTATGCTGTCAGTTAGCTTTCAAAGTTGTAAACTTGTGTCATAGATGGACCCAAGCAGTTAGGTAGCTCGTTAAGTTTAGCAACTCGGTCCAAGAATTTATATAAGTATACAATGTAGGTCTAAGCTATAGAGAGGGCCATTTTATATGAGTACAAAACACAAGCAGTAAGCTAGTTGTTTAAGATTATCACAAATAGATTGTATACAAAAAACACAAACAGTATACCTACGACTTGTATAAACCCACATTTGACAAAATAAGACCAGGTTTTCAAAATCTGTAAATCTTTATTGGTGATGAGAGGGATTTTTTTCTGGTTGTGTTTCTGTTTTTGGGGAAAATAATAATCATTATATAAATAGTTGGAAAGTTTAGGTTAGAATTTATCACCATCACACAAAGAACAGAATGGAAGACTTTAGGCTCAGGATCTCTAGACCAGATTCTTCCTTAGTCGGTATAAACGGGAACATGTTGTTGTTATTTTTTGTTTTTATTCGTTTTAATTAAGCTCGAATATCGGGCAAAAAGGATAACACAGTACGCACTCAAGGGGTGACTTAAAAGTGTTCAAAATTAAGATATTGTCGGAGCTTATATTTTAGTTCTTTTGTTAAAAAGAAAACACTTGTGCTGACAGAACGTGTTGACAATCATCTGCTTGTACCCTATTTGCTTTTCTAGTTGATTAGTCAATGTAGTAAAGTGTGAGTGTCAAATTTTTGTTGCTGTTAACATAAATTTAAAACTAACTTAACTAACAAAATAAATTATAATATTGTAACTAATATGGGAGTAAGGTATAAGAGCATTTGGTTCCAACGGACAGTTTACTTACCAAGGTCTTGTAGGTTTTTAGGAATAATCTATTTAATGTATATCAGCTTATGTATACTAGTTATATATCTTTTTTATTTCGATTTTCTTTAATTAGAAACCAAACTTTTGTTTTTCATATCTTAGTAATATTATGCATGTCCCGTTCTTTTAATTCAAGGGTCGACATCAGTCTAGCATGTGTATCAAAAGTCAAAAGCTCTACAGTCGGCTTAAACAGTTTTATTAATATTTTTTACTTAAAATAAAAAAATATTTTTGAAATAAAATATCTATTGATCTGAAGTACCTACATAGATTCATTGATATGTCTTTGCAAATAACAAGAATTTTAACGTGTGAACATTAGTAGGGTTTGAATACAACAACAAAGTTCCAGCTTTACATATGATTTACGGGAACCGACCGATCTTTAGATTCCTTTATTTGAAGTACTATAGTCCTTGGTTCATATCAAAGGCTCTGGTTTATGTTACTTTTGTATACAATGTTAGAGTGCGTAAGGTTCTCAACGTCCAGGTTATGGGTTTTAAAGTGTTTAGCGATTGAAAAAATAAGCTTAAAAAAAATAAATTATGTGGCGCAACAATCCATGGAGATCCAGGGCCTAGTTACTTACAACTTTCAACCATTCCTGTGTGCGAGCAATGTTGTCAGAGATGGAAAGGGACCTACAGTTTCTATGGAGGATTAGTCAATTCCTGGCAAGAGGCAGTACTCGTGAAAAATTAAGGAGGCACAGGCAGGGATTGAACCCAAGACCCCTTGCTTTAGCTTAACCTTAAGAAATATATATATTATTAAGTATGTGTAGGACCACTTCTTTGAAAGTCGATATTGAAATTATAACTGTCATATAGGCTGCAATTTATTCAGCTTAGTGCGAGTAAAGAAAATTTTACACCAAAATTAGTGTACCTACTAAGTTTTGTTCTTGAATCAATTCCACAGTACTTGAAGGTCTACTGAACGTAAGGTTCTCCACAAACATCACTACTATCTTAGGGATTGTATTTTAAGGCAACAGATTTCTAGCCACTCAAAAGAAACCCGCGGTAATAGCCTTATGGCAGATCACAACTTGGCGAATTGTGTATTGAGCTGGCCATGATCCGTTTAAATTTAAATCAAATAATGAGCTCAAAGTAACAATCATATTAGCTAAATGCATTTAGAATTAGTTGGATGTTGGAAACGCACACACATTCTTATCGAAAAATTCTATTCAGTTATTTAAAGAAATGTTATAATTTTTGATAGTATCAATACAGTTGAAATCAAAAAAAGCTGTTCCCATTCTTAATTAACCAATATTCATTTCCCCAACTGTGCTTGAGCTTACTTTGCCGCCACCACTATCAGGATTACCGTTTAATGCACAACCGTTATCTAATGAAACACTGTCCACACCTCCTGATGGCAGATGAAATATGCGAGTGCATAGCTGAGTCCCTCGCCAACTCCAATACTTTGTGCTCCATGAAAATTGCAAGACTTTATCTATTTTCCGAATTGTTGCACAACAGCACTGTAAAGGTATCAAATGCGAGTTTCTTTAGAAAAGTCGTGGAAAAACAGCTTGTAGAAGTTTTTGAAAATTTGCACACCTATTACACGGGTATGGACAGTTCACTGAAATGTGAACGATTCAAGGCTCGATGTTCTATCAAAAGAATTTCTTTCAAAACTAAATCCGATATTTCTAGGTCTACCTACGCCAAAGGAAGAAACAAAAAAAGAAGAGGAAGATCCAGATATTGACGGAGCGCCAATGTCGGGCGATGAAAAGGACGACGAACATCTAAATGGGGTGCCATTAGATGGAGCAGCACTCTTAAAGGGTTCCTAATGCGTGCATTAGAAACAATACCAATGCAAAAAGATGCCCTATTATTCAGCATACTGAAAATAAATGCGAAGAAGAGAAAGATGATGATATCGATGGAATTCCAGTTGATGACGACATTGATCTCCGAAAAAAGGTGGTGCTTTTATACCATCGAAGTGGGAAACTATTGATCCGGAAAAAGTTGAAACTCAAGCAATAACCAGAAGTAAATGGGATACGTTGGAACCTCCAGCAACTCCACAGCCACCAAAATTTTCTCTCCTTCTTCATTTTTACGCAAAAGATACTACTCGAAGAACTCCTAGTCCAAGTGGATCAACACACTCGAAAAAGTCACGTCACGCAAAACGGTTGCCGTCTCCACAACATTCTGCACGTTCTTGTTCACCGAGAAGTAAATGACGGTCACGGTCCCCGACTTACAGTAGTAAATGTGAAGCATCGCCTTCATCTCGCTATTCAAAGCACCTTAAACGCAATCGTTCCCACAGTCTTTCAGACTCTCCCAAACGATTTTTTAATAGAATTCCATACATTTCTAAATCTTCTTAATACGAAGATAGTCCTCCAACGAGATTCAAATGATTCCCTTCTTTTGGCCGCGTATACCCTCCTTCAAGATCGAGGTGTAGTCCTGTAAAATTATCCAAGCTAGAAGTTTCCCTGATATGCAGTAGATGTCCATCTTCCCTACACCGTAGCGATAAACATAAGCATAAGCATAAACACTGAACTCCATCTTTCTCTCTATAATCCTTTCTTAGTTCGTAACTTTAGGTGTAATTGCTTTTTTTGTATAAAAGAAAACTTAAAACATAAGCGTTTCCAGTTAGGCACCTATCCATTCATCCAGACGGCAGCGGAGGAACTCACAAAATGGAATCAATGGTGGCGTCTACAATTCCAGTTCCAGTTAAGTTGAACTATTTAGTGAATACCCTCTAGGGCTACTACGACATATTCGAAGCCCAGGCCCTAAGGGAGCGGTTATGCCAGCTCTCACATTTGGAGTTAAATCAAGGACCTGGTCCTTCAGGTTGAAGGTCGTGCACCAGGGTAATTTCCTGACCTCATAAAGAAAATTCAGTTACTGTTGACAAACCACACAAACGAATTAAGGACAACAAACTTCGGATATGCACGTAGTGGAAACCATATACTTCTATAAAGCAGACATCACCGCTATTCAAGAAATACGATGGGATGCGCCAAAAAGAGGATGAAAAACTGCGATATTTACTATGGACACTGCTACAAAAAAAAAGCAAGAACGCTTAGTTGTATGCGGATTTGTCATTGGAGCCATACTAGACAACACGTCATGAGCTATAGGTGCATCAACGATCACCTTATGACAATCTGCATCAAGGCTAAATTATGCAAATAAGCCTAAAATTAGCACACGCCCCCACAGAAGAGAAGGATGACAATGCCAAGGATATCTTCAACCTCTTGGGCGAAGCATATAAGCAGTGTCCTAGGTTATTTTAATGCCAAGCTAGGAAGTTTTCCCTTCTTTCTTTGGTGGAATAATCTTGAAAAACAGCCTGCACGGCAACACTTCCGATAACGGATACAAGCTCATCGATTTTGCTGAAGGAAGTAACGACATGGTAGCCTGTACGCGTTTTCCACAGCTCAAAATCCAGAAGGAATCTTGCAGTTCTCCAAATCAATCTACCTTTAACCAGATTGCGTATATTACGAGCGACGACGCTAGAAACGCTTCTTAAGTTTGTTAATGGTATGAAACAAATTCCTTCCGTATATCTTTACTTCCAATGGAAGGACTCCAGACTTTTAATCAGGGTGGTCACACGCTTAACATATTATGTATAGACGAGTTTTTGCTCACCCCTCAAAAATGTTCTTTAATGTATTGTAAAGGACGATTACAAAATTAAAATATCAAAATGTATACCTTAACTTTAAATGTATACATTTCAAAGGCTTAAGTGACATCTTTATTTATTAAATTATCTTAGAACGCTGTTGTCCAGCAAGATATATTCTAAATATTTAATTTTGTAGTGAGTTTAAAAGGTTTTTGTTGCTTTCACGCATAAAAGTAAGAAACTGTTTTGAAACTTAGGTTTTTCTCAAAAAGAATATATTCTTTTTTGTTGCCATTTATATTTAAGCGAAAAACGCTACAAGATTATAAAAACCAAGAAAATTAGAAAAGATCCGATATCACGAATTTTCTGGCATTTTTGACGTAGTTTTTACGGACTTAATTTTCGGGAGTCTATTATTACTATCGCTATTAGTCTGCTTACTCGTAGATTGGAGCTGATGCTAGAAAATACTTTGATCTTACAGCAGTCATTACGTACATTTGAGTACATAATTTCTCTGAATATAAAATAAAAACAAATTAAGGTAAACAAATAAGTTTAGAAGAAACGTTTGTGTGGCACTCACAAATTACACGTTCCAGAATCTCTTTTCACTTCAGTTTTCAAGACATTCAAAGCTTTTGTAACAATAGATATGAAACGTGCACTGTGTTTTTCAATTCACTTTTGCTGTTTTTTCAACATTTATATTCTTGAAATTCATGTTTAAATCTTGGTTCTAGAAGATGTAAAGCAAATTCAATTCAAAAATTAGATATCTTTAATTTTTAAGATCTTTAAAGCTTTATTCAACAGAAAATCAATTTTGAAAGAAATGTAATGCACCAGAACTTTCTAATTTCTTCAAAAAAGTCTGTTTAAAAAATATTTCCTATATTGAAAGATTTCAAAATTTAAATGGCAAATATGTTTTTCGAAAAAATTCAATTGCCATTTTATTTCTCAAAAAAACCTAGATTAACTTTTTTTTTTCGAAAATCATTAAATTCATTTTAATTGTAATTTGTATCATCCAATTTTTAAATGTTGTCTTTAAAGTATTTTTGGTATGCAATTATTTAGTGCTTATAAATACACATTTTACATTATAATTTCATTAACAAATATTCACCCGTTTCCAACATTTTTTTATAAATTTATACGAGCACTGAAAGAGAAGATTATTGAAATCGGTCGATTAGTTCTTAAAAAAAGCTTATAAACCAAATAACGGCTTTATGAGAGAGCAGTACCAAAATATGTGTTTCTTGTACAAAGAATCCGAATTGAGCAAAAAAAAGTTTTAAAAACTCTTTCGGTTCATTTTGAAAAAAAAACAAAAAATTTGTATGGGGACTACTGTTATTGTTAGAAAAAAATTTAAAAAAAACGCTTTAAGCTAATCTGCTAAAAACCTTAATTTCTTAGGGGCTGGGACAGACAGAAAGACAGACGGAATGGGGGGACCAACCAACGACCAACGACTTTTCTACCATCGTATGTCATTTGTGATTCGATTTTTTTTTAAATGCAGTACTTGCGATATTATAGTTCCTATGGGCTATGGGTCGCAAGTAAAAATCACTTCTGTGTTCAATATCTATGTGCATCAAACAAATAAGATGGAATTGAAGGCTAGTTTCAGGAATTTAAAGGCAATTTACATAAAATTGACGATTTCTCCTTAAAAACGTAAATATTTGCTCTTTTTCTTAGTAACAAATTTTATGAAAACAATTTAAAGCATTACTAAAGTTACACAAATTTAAGTTGTTTTTGAAAGCAAACGGCTTTTTAGTTAATGTATTTAATTAACTAACAAATCTTTAGATAAAATCTTTACTTATACAACGTAACTGTGAAATCTTTATGGCTGATATAACCAACCCCCAGGATCGTCCATTGGTGCAAATTTGATGAATTTGTGCTAAGTTTTTAGAAAAAGGGTGAATTTAAGATTCATTCTAAGTTTTTGGTCCAGTCTTCAGTTAAAAGTGGCACTTTTGATGACAAAGTTTTAGGAAGTAAAATACAAATTTTGTTTTTAAATAAAAAAAGAGGTTGGGATGCGACCAACACTGATAACTTCCCATCCTGTCTGTCGATTTGTCTTGCTTAAAAGTTTGCAGGTTTTTGTGTTGAGTTAAAAAGTTGTTAGTGGAAATATTCTTAAAAATTTTCAAAATACCAACAATATTTCCCATACAAAGAAATAGTTTAGTTTGAAAATCTAGTTTTGTTTATTAGATTTTTAGTCCAAAGCAAATGTTTACCAATTTCAGTAGTTTTTTTTTTTTTTTAATTTTTACAAATTGGATGAAAGAAATTAATTTAAAAAAAAAAATCAAGAACCGAACATCAATTTTTAACAAATCTTCGTACTATTTCTTTTAGTTTTAATTTATTATGAACAAATTGACTGTTGGATTTTATAAAAAAAACAACTGAATATCGAAAGCAATATTTTCTGTGAAATAAAAAACGTTTGAAGACAATATTTTTAATTTGAAAAGCTATTTGAGTCGAAAGTAAATTTTTACCAAGTTTTAGTATTATCTTTTATTTTAGGGTTTTATTTTTTGTAAAAAAAACTGTCAATTAAATTTTTCTAAAAATTTGTCCTAATGTTGAAAACCATATTTCTTATAAGTACAAATTAGTTAGAAAAGCTATTATCACAAAGTTTTGAAATGACATTTGAGTCGGAGGTAAATTTTTACCATTTTTTTCGGTTTTTAATTTTTTGTACAAAAACTGTCAATTCGATTTTTTCAAAATTTTACTGAATGTTGACAACAATACTTTTTTTAAAGATTAAAGTAGTTTAAAGCCAATATCTACATGTTTTGAAAAGTTATTTGAGACGAAAACAATTTTTACCAACTTTTATAAAATGTTTTAGGTTTTTATTTTTTGTAAAAAAACTGTCAATTCGATTTTTCTCAAAATGTGTCCTAATGTTGAAAACAATATTTCTTATAGGTAAAAATTAGTTAGAAAAGCTATTATCTCAAATTTTTGAAAGGATATTTGAGTCGAAAATCATTTTTTATAAACTTTTGTTAATTTTTTTTCAGTTTTTAATTTTTTGTACAAAAACTGTTAATTCGATTTTTTCAAAATTTTACTGAATGTTGACAACAATATTTTTTTAAAGATAAAAGTAAACTTAAGCCAATATTTCAAAGTTTTGAAAAGATATTTGAGCCGAAAATCATTTTTTTTAAATTTTATAAATTTGTTTTGGTTAGGTTTTTATTTTTTGTAAAAAAACTGTCAATTCGGTTTTTCCCAAATTTTTTAGAATGTTAAAATGAATATTTCTTATAAGTTAAAATTAGTTGGAAGCCATAATCACAAGTTTTTGAAAAGATATTTAAGTCGATATTCAATTTTTCCAACTATGAGTAATGTTTTTTTGAAGTTTTTATTTTTGATAAAAAAAATGTCAATTTGATTTTTCTCAAAATGTTACCAAATGTTAAAAACTTTATTTTTCGTTGTACAAAATTGTTTTGGAGATAAAATCATTTTATATTCGTTAAATTTTCTAGGTGATAAATTTTTTGTCGGTTTTTTTGATTTATAAAAAATCGTTAATTGGATATTTTTCAAAAAATAGATTTGTTGGATATCACTTTACAATGTATTATATAAAATTTAATTCAAGTCCCTATCGTTTCTGGTTCATAATATATTTAGATTTAACCAAAATGTTCACCTTTTTTGAAACTTCTATGGTAAAAAAAGAACTACCCACGCATTTGTCTTGAAACCTTAAACTTTTATTTTGACCTTAGGACCTTGAAACGTCGAGAATATCAAAATTTTCAATTTGACAAATCGGGCCCATAACAATAACTTCCTATGAGAAGTTGAAAATAAATAATTAAAAATATCGACTTATCAAACTTTTAAATAAAATATTCGAATTCGTCTGATTTATATTTTCTAAATACATTAAATAAACACTTCTTTTAAGAAATTTGTTGAGTGCGGTGAAGTGAACGTTTAGGTACATTTCTTCTAGTTAGACCAAAAATATGCAGAGCCGCAAACTTCAGATTTACAACTCAACTAAATAATATTCGATATTTTACGGAAAGAATTATTATCTAATCTCACGAATTCTTAGGATTATTCAAATAGCATCTTTATTTCATGTCACGTCAGAGGATTTAAAATATCATATCGATAGTTCCATCTTCTGTTAGACTCTTTAATATGATGTCACCTTTATTAACTTTCACCGCGTATTCATTCCTGCTTTGTATTTTTATTTTTTTCTAATTTAATTATTTTCTATTTTAATTACAAATCTTTGCAAGAGATTCTTCCTATTTTCTATATAATAAATAAAGCACCATCAGAATAATGCGAAACTCTCTTTCTCTGCGAAAAGGAAACTTTTTCCATTAACCAAATTTGATTGTGTGCTGTGCGCTTTGTATTGCGAGAGCATACTCTTTTAATGAAAATCTACAAATAAAAAGATACATAGCATATAAATATATACAAAAGTATCTTTAAACCACACAGAACACAGAAGATAGGTACATAGGTATGTAAATGAAAGTCGGACTACTCATTTTGTTCTTAAAATTAATTCGAACTTAATTACTTCGTGGGGTACCTATCTACCTACCTTTTATCTACCTCAAGTCTTGTACTATTTATAAGAAAGATGGTAAGGAAGGTAAATTAAAAATAAGTGAAAAAGTATAAATAAAATTGCTCAAGGATAAACAAAGATGAGCTATTGTGTGATTAAAAGAAAATCATCAACAAGAATATTTATTATGAATAAAACAATTGCCTTCACTTTTATCACGTAAATCTTTGGAGAACTGGAGCCATAATATTCGCCTTGGCATATGAATTACGTCTATGTTTATACTTTGAGTGAGTTGTAAATAGGAGCATTGTCTATTTTACGTTTACCTTATTCTTGTGCATTGCCTTATAGCCTATATGCTTGAAGAGTCGCCCCCACGCTTATACCTCACGAAGTAATTGTGGGTATAGTTGAAAATGAAAACAATACGCGTATTCAGAATAAATTGCTGCTTACTTATCTACATACATATATCTACATCACTCTACCTGACGTAAAGTAAAAACGCTTGTATAATTTTTCGTTTCTGATGGTGGGGGGAGAAGTCAACTTTGTCTTGCAATGAACATTTCAAAAAGGTAGGTATATCATATAGGACCACTTTGAAATCAATTTGCGGCTATATAGGCTGGTAGAGATTCTTTGTTAGGAGACGTTTTGAGCTATAAAAATGAGACCACTGTTCCGTCAAATCTTTTAGAATTTACCATAACTACGAATATGAGAATAAGATCCGTCATTTTACTTTCTTTTGACCTTCACTTTTACTCAACCACTATGCTTTACCAAAGAGACGGGTTAACATGCTTAAAAATTTCTGTAAAGTGCTTAATGGGTTCGGTTAAAATGGCTGTCCGTGAAGGAATAGGACTCACTAAGGAAGTTTAATGGCCCATTGTGATACCACTTGAGGTTTTCTCCTAAGCTCAATAAAACCAGTTTTAGTACCTTACGAAACGTGAGAGGCTGATTATGCTAATTCCATCTAGATCGTTAAGATCGTTAAAGAAGAATTATCCTAGGTAATTCTTGCATTTTTGAGCTAGCGCAGGACATGTATCGAGAAGGTGAACAACTGTTTCCTCCACTTCCTTGTCCATGCAATTTCTGCAAAAGTCATTTGAGAATACGCCTAGCCCCGTGGCATGCTTTTTATTAGAAAATGCCCTATTATGACACCTATTATCGAGCTTATATGCGATCTGCTTAGAGAGAGCAAGCTCCTTGAACGTTTTAAATCCAGTGTTGGTCATATGATTTTTATGACCTGACACGTGGTGATTCTGTGCCACCTGGTGTTAGCCTTCTTCATAGCGTCCTGCACTAGCAATAATTTACAGGAAGCGATTGGTATGCCAGCATTCGCCAAACGTGGTAGAATGGTTTGTACTGTACCGTTCGTGGCGAGTTTATCTACCTTACGCATTCCTGGAATGTCTCTATGGCAAAGCAAACGTGAATATTCCACTGTTTTTGCCATTTCCATTAAACATGATCGACAGTTATGGACTGTTATAGAGTTTATAGACACAGAATCCAGAGATTCGATAGCGGCCTGACTATCTGAGGAAATACAGATATCAGATGTCGATATAACGTTATCTTTAAGCCAGGACAAAACTTCTTTCAATGTCAAAAGTTCCGCCTGGAACACTCTACAATAATTTTGAGTAACCGGATTATTGTTTTACTTTCTCTTTGGTCACTACAGCTACGGCAAAAGGTGTTGTAGGAGATACCGAACTTCTGCGCATGAACTCCTATAGGCCAATGGCCAGTACAAACCGCAACAATCCTGGCTATGTCTTGCCTTGGCCTGCATAGAAGATCGTTTTGTTATAGGTGGGCCATATCTTCCTAGATATAATGCAGTTGGGTGAATTGCTCCACCTTCGGTTTGATTCAGTTTGGTAGATAAAAAAAATTTTACCCTTCATAGCACCAAGTGAGTTATGAAGGGCCGATCCTTGCCTGGCTAGCTCGTCAGCCCGTTCATTTCCCACGATACCACTGTGGCCCGGAACCCAAATCAGGGTGACACCAAGGTTAATATTCAGGCTCGCAAGCTCATCGCGACATTGCTGGACCAATTTAGATGAGGATATGGCCCAGTTAATGGCTTTGAAAGCTGCTTCACTGTCTGTAAAGATAGCCGCATTTCGGTTTTGGTTTGGGTTTTGTTTAAGTATCTTACATGCCAGCAGTTCAGCCTGAAAAAGGATAGCAAAGTCAGGAAGCCTAAATGCCTACATTTTGGGACTCAGAAAAGATTCCAGAACCAACTTCGCACTCCATCTTTGAACCGTCAGTAAAGATGGTTGTGTCGAAACCTATCGACACGATGTCATCCTCCCAATCTTCTGTGGATGGGAAAATAACCTAAAAACCCTTACTAAGGCCCAAAGTAGGACTGCAGTAGTCAGTGTCTACCGAGAGAATATCTGAGGAAATCAATTTCGTTGTGTTTGTGACCATAAGGTTTTGACAACCAGCTGTTTGATTCCTTCAGCCTATTAGCCCTGCAGGAAACTGTGTATTTAATAAAAAGGTCAATTGGTTGAGAAAGTACGCAGGGCCCCTGTGGTGCCCACGCAAGCTGTTCTCTGAACCTTCTTTAGCTTATTAATGTTATAGGCTTTGCTAAGAGCAGGCCACCACACAATCGAACTATATGTTAAGATTGGACGTACTACGGCTGTGTACGTCCATAAAATCATCTTCGACTGAAGTCCCCACCTTTTGCCGAAAGTTTTGCTCTAGGTGTAGAAGGCAACACAGGCCTTCTTAACCCGTACTTCAATATTTAGTTTCCAGTTTAGCTTAGGGTCGAGTATAACTCCCAAATATTTTGCACAGGAAGACAGTGATAGGATTTGCACTTTAGTACTTTAGTTTTAGTGGTAAAAAGCAACAGTTCCGTTTTACTTTGGTTAACTCCTAATCCACAGCTCGTGGCCCAGTTGCTAACTTTCTTCAAAGCTGACTTCGTGATTTCACTAATCACAGAGTTATACTTTCCTTTCACTCCACATCTCTCTAATTTAACGAGAATTGTATCCATGACCAGAAGCCAGAAGAGGCGAAAGAACACCACCCTTGTATTGCCTAGAGCGGCTCGAATCTTCCTACCACAGAGCATGGAAATAATCCATTCTTGAATGAAGTCTTCTACACCGAACTTAACGAGCGATTCTTCCATGGATTCGGTAAAAACGTTGTTAAAAGCACCTTCTATGTCTAGGAAGGTGGCAAGAGTAAATTCTTTATAATGGATTTGTGGTTTTACAGTACGCACTACCTCATGGAGGGCAGTCTCCGTAGATTTGCCTTTAAGATAAGCATGCTGAGAGCTTTCGAGAGATCGTCCAACTAGGATTTCTCTAATAAGCGCAGCAGGTAAGTAGATTAGAGTTTTCAGACAGCAGATTATTAATAAAAATTTGAAACAGTAGAGGAGACCGAACAGAGCCCTGGTCCACACCACTTCAATACAAGAACTATCCATAAGTAAACCATATGCCTTTCTGATATTATTTAACTTCTAATAATTTATGTATAATAAAAATACGCGCCCGAATGTGCCACTTATATTTGCATTAAATGCATAGGTTTGGCATATATGTTTGATATCTTATTAACTTCCCATACGAAGATATTGTAATGGGTCCGATTAGTCAAATTGAAAATTTTGACATTTCTCGACGATTTTAAGAAAGATGTCTGTGCGTGTGTGCAAACGTTCGTACGTCCGTACGTCATCCATAGCTCAAGAACTAGAAATGGTATCGACTTCAAATAAATTTTCTTCTACAGATAAAAATGCAGAAAGATGCAGAAAGGGCTCTCAAGATAATTCCATGAGCTGTTTATTTTACCATAGCAGTTTGAAAAAAAGGTAAACATTTTGGTTAACTCTAAATATCTTACAAACCAATAACGCTAGAGACTTGAATTAAATGTTATATTATATATTGTAATGTGGTACCACACCAGTATATTTTTGGAAGAAATCCAATAAGCTTTTTTAAAAATCGAAAAAACTGAAAAAAAAATTCGTCACATCGAAAATTTAACGAATAAAAAATGATTTCATTTCCAAAACAACGACAAAAAACATTTCATCTGGTAAAATTTTGAGAAAAATCAAATTGACAATTTTTGTATAAGTTGATTGTTGATAATTGACGACAAAGTAAACCAATTTGATCTTTGTAAGGTGATAGTCAAATTGATACCTAAAATGCTGTCACAACAAAAATGTGATAGCCGTTTTTAAAGAAATATGTTTATTCCTTATAGATCTGCCAGACGCTTACACAAACTACTTGAACATTTTCTTAGATAGCTATTTTTCGTTCAAAAAACACATTCTTGTGACCGGCAAAGCTTACAACATTCGAAAAAAGCAAGTAAAGTAAGAATACTATTCAAACACAGCCAATTTGATACTGTTATTTATATGTTTTATAGAAATCAATTTAAAATTTCAATATGGCAACAATGAGTTTTGACAATTTGAATCTGAAATTGATCAATCGACAGTTGGAATGAAAATGATAGCTAATTTGACTATCAAAAACATGATAGTCAACTATCACCATAGCCGATTCCACCTCTAAAAAAAAAAACATTACTCAAGTCAAACATCTTTTCGAAAACTTGAGATTATGGCTTTTAATTCATTTGTCTTATTAGAAATATTGTTTTCAACATACGGTAACATTTTGAGAAAAATCTAATTGACAGTTTTTTTTGCAAAAAAAAATAAAAACCTACACAAAATTAATAAAAGTTGGTAAAAATTAGTTTTCGACTCAAATATCTTTTCAAAATTGAAAATATTAATTATTTTACTGAATGTTAACAACAATATTTTTTGAAAGATAAAAGTAATTTAAAGCTAATTTTTGTTTCATTGTTTTGTTTTGTGTGGTTTTTGTTCCCTGATGATGATTTGTTTGTCCAATTGTTTCTTGGTTTTTAAATGATGATGTTGTCGGTGGACATGCTGTGGTTTCGTCTGGAATGTCTGCTTTGGTGATTTGTACTTGTATAGTGTTCCTGCGATAAGTTCGCCCATCTTTGGTGCTGACTATCATTAACCTTGGATGTTGAGTCTTCTTGATTACCTTAGCGCCAACCCATTTCCGATGTTTTTGTTGAAGTCGAACATTTTGATTTACTTCGAGTGGTTTTTGTTCCTTGGCTGTACGGTTGTAATAATATTTTTGTACCGACCATGATTTTGCTAAGCTTTGTGAGATGTGCGCAGGAATCTGGGGAGAAAATAAACGTTTAGAGCTTGGTATAATTGTTCGCGTACGTCGACTCATAAGTCATTGGTTTGGTAAGGCCAGTGATTCGCTTCGTGGTGTGTGTTCCTATAATTTAGCAACGCTAAGAATGAATTCGTTCCATCCATGTTGCATTTCCTTATCATGTTTTTTGCTGTCTGTACGTTTTTTTTTATTTGGATCGGTTTCGAAATTGGAGGTATTGCCAATGTTCTTTCGATTCCTAGGTGACCCTTATGCACCTGTTCCATAATGTGCAGCTTTTGTGAGGTTGGTACTATAACTTTATTTCCCTTGTACAATATATTTTCGTCGATTGTAATGTCTTCTCGAAATTTGAAATAGGGTTTTAAAGAGTGTGGTAGTGCGTGGTCGTTCTCTGGTCAGCCTTTCATGACTATTTTTGTTAGTTCTTTTAGATGTTCATCTCTTGACGTTTCCGTTTGCATGTTTACCAAAGCTGTATGTGATAATGAGTACATTTGCAGTATTTCAAACTCATTCTGTGCCATTGTTGAGACAGTCTCTACTTAGTGTGTCTGCTAAGTTCATACTGGATCCTTTTGTGTAAACTACTTTTGGTGCATACCGTTGTGTTTCCATCAGGATTCTTTGAGCCTTGCAGGAGCTGAATAAATAGACTTTTTGTTAATAGACTGAAGAGTTTTGTGGTCACTTTTAATTACTAATTTTTTTTTCGTATATGCTTATGGATGAAATTTTTTACATGCAAAATTAATAGCTAGGGCTTCCTTTCCTATTTGTGGGTAATTAATTTCATTTTTGTTGAGTGCTCTTCTACTGTAAGCTATCGGTTGATCATTTTGTAGCAGTGTTGCTCCAATTGCGTATGAGCTTGGATCTGTTTGTATTTTTACCTCTTTGTTAACGTCATACTCATAAGTCCTTAGAACTGGTGCTGTAGTTAGTGCTGTCTTTATTTTGTCCAAAGCTTCTTGTTGTTCGTGCTCCCAGCTATACAGTGTGTTTTTTCTAGTAGCTTTCGTAAAGGTTGTGTGATTTCTGATGCATTTTTAACGAATTTTCGGGCGTTTTTAGTTGTTCGATTGCTCGAATTTTTTCTGGGTCCATGTTTATACCGTCTGCACTAATGTTTTCTTTTTTCAATTTCGAATAGGCATTTTTTCGTATTAAGTTTTAGGCCTCTATTTTGTAAAGCTTGTTTTTGAAGCAATTTTAACTCTTTCAATGTTGTTGCGTGTACTTATACATCATCTATGGAAACTTCTACATTTTGAATGCCTTTTAACATTTCTTCCATTTGCTGCTGGAAAACCTCCGGGGCGTCGCATAGACCAAACGGCAAAAACCAAGAAGCTATACCTGCCCCAAAGTGTAGAAAAAGTGAAGTAATTTGTTGTTTGTTTAGTCACCTTTATATGCCAAAAGCTTCTTTCACAGTCGAGCAACGTGAAATACTTGAAGTCTTTTATGTGTGTTGAAATTTCATCAAGAGTATTTAGCGATATCGTCGAATAATATTTTTATTGAGGTCTGTGGGGTCGATACAAATCGTATTTTGCCATTTTGTTTCACTACAACCAACGGTAACACGTAAGGAGTTGCGTCAGTTGTTCAAACAATTACTTGTTTTCTTTCCATGTCATCTAACTCAGATTTCACTGCATCTCAGTGAGTACCGTATTCTTCTAGCTGGATGTATTTTCAGTTGTGCATTTTCTTTTAATTCGACGTTGTATTCGAAACCTTTAAGACACCCGACACCATCGGATGAAATGATTTGTTTTTTCAAGTGTTTCTATACACGTTTCATGAGATTTGATTTTTCGCATTCTTTTTTACCGAGAATTTACGAAACCTTTGCATCGCCCACCAAGAATTTTACTAAGTAGTTTTTAATTCTGATATTAGCTATTATCTTGGCTTCAGCTATAACGGGCATTACATCTTTGCTGTATGCAATGAGCTAAGTGTTGCTCTTAACTGGGTTAAGCCTTAAGCATACCGCCTTTGCTATTCTCTTTGGCAAGACATTGCATTGGGCCCCCCGTGCCGAGCTTCATTTTGATTTTATTGCTATTGATCTCTATGACCTCGTACCAACTCTTATCATCATGCTTTGTATTTAATAGTCATTTTCACTAACGTCTTCCGTATCTATGCCGTGTACTTTTTTGTTTGGGTGACACATTGACTGAAAATGATTTCTTTATTGGCATTTAGTACATTTTTTCCCATACGCTCGACATGCCCTTTTTCCATGATTGGTTCCGCACCTCTAATGATGCTGCTCGGTTTTTCTTAGTTTGACGATGGATTTCATCAACTTGTTCTTCCTTGTGAATTTCTTTTAGCTGTTTTGACGTGATTTCGCTTGCCCTGCACGTGCTTATTGCCTTTTCTAAGGTTAGACTCTCTTCGGAAAGTAACTTCTCGCGAAGATGATCACTATTTATTCCTATTATTAGCTTGTCTTTTAGTGGCCGGTCTTGTAATTTTTGGAAATCACATTTTTTTGCTGGGATTTTATTCGGGTTAGAAAGTCATCGAACAACTCACCGCCACTTTGTTGCATTTTGTTAAAGGAGTACCTCTCGTATGTTATGTTTATTTTGGGAACGAAATATGACCTAAATTACAATGGAAAGAATGAAAGGGACATATAATTTTAGACCTAATCCAAACGGCTAATTTGAGAAAGCTCTTTTTCATGACAAGAATTACTCTTGAAGGATTTGTCAGTTCCTCGCAAGAGGCAGTACCCGCGAAAATTATTTTTTTTTAATAAAGGTGGCGCAGGCAAGGATTGAACCCAAGACCCCTGCATGACAGTCCAACGCACTAACCATCATGCCACGGGTACTACCTTGATGACTTTTACCTCTGTTTTTTCTTCGTCCGATAGTTGAAAAGTATATATTGTATACTTCCACGGCTTCAGGTCCTATAGTTGCCATCAACGTTGCTACTTGAACGTCTTGGGGTCTGCTCTGCATTTGTGTTGCTACTTCGAACCAATCGTCTGTTGTATCCAATTTTTGCAGTTTGTTGAAGTATCGCCTGTCGTGATTAGTTCTCTTGGGGGTCTGATAAAACTTCGTCCTGAGTTTGAATGATCTTTTCTGTAATGTAATCTTTAACTTTTTTAATTTGTTTCTTTTCGTCTGTCATTAATTTTGTGTAATGTATTTTGTAATTCAAAATTTTTGTTTTTTTTTTTTTAATTAAACTTTATTATTATTTAAATAATAATTTTGTTTTTCTTTGACCTTTTTATTTATTTTCAATTTGATTTGATATTTTCTGTTATGGAAACTCTGTGCTATAGAAATTGTTTTGTTTGTTTTTATGAACGCGTTTATCTCAAAAACTATTGGTCCGATTTTGAGAACTTCCACTGCTTAAGCTGCGGTAGCGGTCAAACTTTTCCTTAATAATGCGTGAGAAAATTGTTTGATAGTTACACACAAATTTGGCAAGAACATGTGTCTCTCAGCCAAATCTGAGAAGTATCGAATATTTTTAAAATTTGCTCAATTCAACAAACAAGTAGCAAAAGGTGGAACATCTGATTAATGTTTAGTTTTTTTTTTCGGAATAATTAGTGTTATGGCTTAGAAAAGTTCTAGATGCAAGTAACATTGAGTGTTACTTTAAAATCTATTTGATTGGATTAAAATTAAGCGTGCTTTAAATCATTATTTTCTTTCTCCAACTTTTGATAAAGAATATTTAACTTGCTGTTCGCAGGTAAGAAGAAAGTTAATAATATTTTTTAAAGTTATGAGTACATAAGTGACGCATATTCATAATCTCTTTTTGGTGAACCTGGTCGTCCAAAGAAGAGAAAAAAAAAGAGAAGATATTCTGTCTATACACAAAACCCTCAATTCCATTTCAGCTCCTTTTTTTTCTTTGGATTATTAAATCATAAATTTAAAATTTTCCACAAGGACCTTCACATCATGTTCTACTCAAAGTACTTTAGGTTATACAAGGACATACGAGTATATGAGAAAATTTTTGAATCAGCTTTCCATTACATAGCTGTAGTGTGGTTCTCACGTATTTATATACTTTATAATATAAAACTACAACTTTTTTAAGGGTTTTCTGGATGTCAGGGTGTATGAGGTGGGTATTAGTGTTATATTGAAAGTTATGAGTACTTTCATTGGAATTTATGACAGCTGAGAATATAGAACGCGAGTTTAACATGGAATTTCTTCATATTGTGTTTCATAAATACAAATATTTTTCTTTAAACAATAAATATGTATAAAGATATGTACAAATATGTTAGGAACGCGTTTGCATCTTAAATGCACATTCATTTTTCTTTATAACATAAATTGTAATCGGGGGCTTTTGTATGAGAAACGCAAAAGTGCTTTTTTCAATACAATTTGTAGTCAGATAATGTACTTTGTTCAAGTGAAGTTTGTTTATATAAATTAATATTTATTATATTTTGATTTGAACAACAAACAAAAGATTGAAGTGTTCATATGTGGAAATGGAGGGAATACATTACAAAGTCTTATATTATTTCATCGTTATATTATTTTAAAGGTATACAACTTTTTACAAGTTTACTAGTCTTGTTTCAGTTTTTTTTTTATCAGAACTTACATCAGAATAATTAATAATAATAATAATCTTAACATATGGGTCCATTGTGTGGTGGCCTGCTCTTAGCAAAGCCTATACCATGCCATGCGTACTTGCCCAACGGACGCCTTAAACGTCATTTTGGATCTTCTACCAATCGACCTTTATATTAAATACATAGTTTCCTGCAGCGCTATTAGTCTGAAGGAATCAAACAGCTGGTTGTCAAAACCTTATGGTCACAGCAACACAACGAAATTGATTTCCTCAGATATTATCTCGGTAGACACTGACTACTGCACTCCTACTTTGAGCCTCAGTAAGGGTTTTCAGGTTATTTTCCCATCCAGAAGATTGGAGGATGACATCGTGTTGATTGGTTTCGACACAACCATCTTTACT
>NC_079147.1:47533096-47609323 GCF_945859685.1 Eupeodes corollae
ATTCATTTCACATTCTAGGAGGCTGTGCTTTTTTGTTGTTGTTTTCGTTTGCTGTTCTTTTTTTATCTCTTTTACTCTTGGTAATACAGTAGGCAGTTTGTTAAATAAGAACCTACACAACTGGTTCCGTTCATTCGCTTTCAATGAAAAATGTAAGTCCCTCCTCCGTTTTCAAATGGATTTCCCACTAACTTTCGTTGCCGAAAAATTGATAAATTTATTTAATATAACTGGCGCCAACGTGAGATTTGGTTAAGAAATACTTCACTTAAACTTAAACTTAAACTTAAACTTAAACTTAAACTTAAACTTAAACTTAAACTTAAACTTAAACTTAAACTTAAACTTAAACTTAAACTTAAACTTAAACTTAAACTTAAACTTAAACTTAAACTTAAACTTAAACTTAAACTTAAACTTAAACTTAAACTTAAACTTAAACTTAAACTTAAACTTAAACTTAAACTTAAACTTAAACTTAAACTTAAACTTAAACTTAAACTTAAACTTAAACTTAAACTTAAACTTAAACTTAAACTTAAACTTAAACTTAAACTTAAACTTAAACTTAAACTTAAACTTAAACTTAAACTTAAACTTAAACTTAAACTTAAACTTAAACTTAAACTTAAACTTAAACTTAAACTTAAACTTAAACTTAAACTTAAACTTAAACTTAAACTTAAACTTAAACTTAAACTTAAACTTAAACTTAAACTTAAACTTAAACTTAAACTTAAACTTAAACTTAAACTTAAACTTAAACTTAAACTTAAACTTAAACTTAAACTTAAACTTAAACTTAAACTTAAACTTAAACTTAAACTTAAACTTAAACTTAAACTTAAACTTAAACTTAAACTTAAACTTAAACTTAAACTTAAACTTAAACTTAAACTTAAACTTAAACTTAAACTTAAACTTAAACTTAAACTTAAACTTAAACTTAAACTTAAACTTAAACTTAAACTTAAACTTAAACTTAAACTTAAACTTAAACTTAAACTTAAACTTAAACTTAAACTTAAACTTAAACTTAAACTTAAACTTAAACTTAAACTTAAACTTAAACTTAAACTTAAACTTAAACTTAAACTTAAACTTAAACTTAAACTTAAACTTGATTTTTGATTTTAAAGCAGATTTGTCAAAAATTTCATTTTGTTCCAACTCTCAAAATGTTTAGATTCACTGTTAAGTTATCCTCATCGTATACGTAGTTGAATCACAATGAGTTCGCGATTTCGAGGACTCCTACGACCAAACGTGTGGCTACGACGACCTAAACGACAACTATGACGCACGTCCTCCGCCCCGCCATCGTCGCCGCCACCACCGCCACAGCCTATAGTTTTTCCATTCTATACTTCCGGTTTTGAATTCAAGCCCGTAACGAACATAACATCCTCGTTTTCATTGTTTGTTCGGGATAATCCCACTAGTACATTCAGAGACAACCATTTTGGGACGAAAATGAGGTCATTAGGAGCAGTGGCAGCTGAAAGCATTTACCCTACAAACAGCAATCAACTTTCTCCGTTTCATCCTCACCATTATAGAGCAGGCTGAGCGTTGGAGTTGGAACTGAGGCTGAGGCTAGGGCTGAAGATGCCACCGACACGGTTTGCCGCGTTACCAATTCCACTCGTTTATAAGGTGAAAGGACGATGACAGTGCGCCGCACCGCGACTACGAAAATCACATCACACACACACTCATAAGGCGAACAAGGACGATGAAGACGACGACTACGGCTACGGCAAAGATGATGATGATGATGATGATTTTACGAAAGCGAACGTGGAACGTAAAACGCGAACGCCTGAGCTGCAAAAGCATGAGTGCGATGATGCTTAGGGGGGAATTGTGTAGAAATAAAAAAGATGTGACTCTCTATGTGATGTTTTAATTATGACTTTACCTCGGGACATAAAATGCACTGATTTAAATCCTCCTCGTTTATTCTATTCTTTGTTCATATAACCCCGCAAGTCCTTGTTCAAACAAAAGCGAGTGAAAAAAAGAAGAAACTTTTGCTAGTGTCTCTGTTAAGGTTAGGCTACCGCTCGCGCTTTGCCATATTAATAGCGGCCGGAATTATAATAGATAGAACTTTCTAAAATAATGGGAATGAAAAACGCACTTGATGCTTTGGCATCTCCACACTGTGCCGGGCAAGCTATGCGCGCATTCAAGAGGAAGGACGAACAGAAGGCGACACAACGACGATATGGCTGAGGCATGGCACCACTACCGGTGAGCAAGCTAGAGAGAATAAATAATTGACCTTGAGAGACTACAGTCAAGGTTATAATCTCTTCATCCAAAAAGAAATCTCAAACGAATTAATTATGCAAATTACTGCTGGCTAGGCGAGTGTCCTTTTCTTCTTTCTTTTTTTTGTTAAGGTTAGTCTTCTCTTCTATTATAAAACATTCAAGAGCGGTTTTAGTTTTGCAGACAAAGTACTAACAGGATAAACCTACAAGTAGCAGAGTAGATATGGTAGTGATGGGACAAAGGACATTTAATGAAGGGACACGAGACTTTAAGTGGCCGTAAAACTTCAAGTTAATTTTATGGGTGATTTTTTTTTTGGTGGGAGGCAGGTTAGGTGGAGGCTGTTATTTTAAAAATTAAAAATGTCAAGGATTTGACTTTATGAGAAAATGTATATAATCTCCGCGTGTAAAACAAGGTTCTTCTAAACGAATTTAAATGTTTAGTTATAATCTTGGAGGCAGAGCTTTACCGTGAAAATAATCTTACTTTCTGTAGGGATAGTTCCTTATGCACATATATTCCAATAAAGAAACAATATATATGTACAAATGTATGAATTTCATGATATGTATGACAGGTTTATATAATCCTTATATAATGTACTTTAATTTTTGTAGGAATTTTTATAAACAGTGTCCTTTGTGAAATAGCCTGTAGTATCGTGTTATTGAAATCTTCAATTTTAAAACTCAGGTTTCTTCGAATAGTTATTCTGTTTTGGGCTTTTCCACTGCAACCAATCTTTCTGAATTTGTGTCCAAAGCTCTAAACAAATAAGATAAAGGCAATTAAGTGGACTTGCTCACTGCAGACTAAAATAAAGCCTTTGACATAATCAGTCACAAAAATATTTATTAAATATTTATAAATCTTTTTCCGACCGAGTTAAAAGTAAGCTCTCTCAAAGTTCTCTGCCGCCAACGCAATGTATCGAAAACCAGTGGCAACATTGCCAAGATGTAATAAAAGCAGCCGCCTCTGATGTGCTGGGTTTCAAGCAGCCACCAACAAGGAACGCCTGGTTTGATGCGAAATGTCGGCAGGCAAATGCAGCCTAACAACAGGCACGCAAAACGGCGCACGCTGCATAAAAGGACGAGAGCTGCTCATGAGCTCTATGAGCAAAAGAGGCGAGGGGAACACTGACTTCCAGACGAAAAAAGGTAGTGTATGAGAAGCGTTCGGTCGAAGATGTTGAGAGGTTTTAAAGCAGGAATGAAGTTCGAAAGTTTAATGAACAGGTGAAGCAAAATTCACAGGTACATAAACCTAGAACCGAAGGCTGCAAAGAAGAAAGTGGAAACATCATAGTGGGACCGCAGTCAATACTGAGGATATGGAAGGACCACTTCTGCAGACTGTATAACGGCGACGAAGCACTGAATTCCGCTGTCAGGCAGGATGATCCATTCAATATAGACGATGAAAGCCAACAATCCCGTCCTCCCGACTTAGATGAAGTCAAGATTGCCATATCTAAGTCTAATAAAGCCGCTGCCGTAATATGTAAACGTCTAAAGCCCACCGTCAACCACCTGATTGGTCCTTATCAGTGTGGTTTTAGACCAGGAAAGTCCACAGTTGATCAAATATTCACATTACGGCAGATCCTGGAAAAAACTCAAGAATACCAAATCGACACCCACCATCTTTTCATCGATTTCAAGGCCACATATGACAGAATCTACAGGGACGATCTGTATAGAGCCATGTCTAGTTTTGGCATCCCTGCCAAACTCGTCCGTTTGTGCAGGATGACCATGGAGAATTCACGCTGCTCCATAAATGTTGGAAACAACTTAACAGAACCTGTCGATGTCAAAAAAGGTTTTAGACAAGATGATGCGCTGTCATGCGATTTTTTTAACATCGTGTTTGAAAGAATAGTGCAGAGCTCACACGTCAAAACTAGAGGCACTATTCTTCAAAAATTTGTCCAATTACTGGCATATGCTGATGACATTGACATAATCGGAATAACTCAGCGTGATGTCAATGGGGCTTTTGTGAGTATTGAAGCAGAGGCGGCAAAAATGGGTTTAACGGTTAATGAGGGCAAAACAAAGTACATGCTGTCGTCTAGAAAGGACATACAACACCGACGTTTTGGTCAAAACGTCACATTCGATAGACGTAACTTTGAGGTAGTCTAGGACTTCGTCTACCTAGGCTCCGCTGTAAACGCAGAAAACAACACCAGCGCTGAGATTAAACGCAGAATAACTCTTGCTAACCGCTGTTTCTTTGGACTAAGAAAGCAAAGCAATTGAGTGGTAAAACCCTCTCTCGAGGGACCAAAGTGTTGCTATATAAGACCCTTATCATCCCCGTCATGCTATACCGTGCAGAAGCATGGCCTATGACAAAAGGGCATTAAATCACCTTGGGTCGGTTCGAAAGAAAAGTTCTTCGTGTGATCTACTGTCCCGTATGCATCGAAGGAGAGTGGAGGAGCAGATGGAACGATGAAATGTACAGTGACGTAGACTTATCCAGAAGGGCAAAAGTCCAACGACTAAGATGGCTGGGTCACGTAGAGCGCATGGAAATCAATGCTCTAGCCTGGAAAGTCTTCGAATCCACACCCGCAGGACAGCGCAGTAGAGGAAGACCGCGGATCAGGTGGAGCGCACAAGTGGAAGGTGACCTCACCCAACTTGAAGCTCGAAACTGGATACACCTAGCTAGGGACCGAGCTAGATGGATAAAATTGTTGGGTGCATGGAATTTGTATTTGAATTGATAGTACGGTCCTTATGATTATTTCATGCAAATGTTGACCTTCACTGGGCTTCAAATGGTCCATCCGCTTAGTTCAATTTTAGCATACTCTTTCTAACATTTCGGCCGGTACCTCACGAAAAGATGCTTCAATGTTGTCTTCCAATGTGTCAATTGAAACGGGCTTATCTGTAGAGACATAAGCTTTAACATAGTCCCACAAAAAATAGTGTAACGGCGTTAAATCACACGATCTAGGTGGACAATTGACCGGTCCCGATCGTAAAATAAAAAGTTCACCGAACTCGCCCTTCAATAAGTCGAATCTTGTGCGTGCTGTGTGGCATGTTTTGTTAAAACCATATGTCATGCAAGTCAAGCTCATGCTTTTTGAGCAAAAAAAAAGTTGGATATGATTTCACCGTAGCGCTCAGCATTTATAGTTACGTTACGATTCGCATCATCTTTGAAGAAGTACGGTCCAATGATGCCACCAGCCCATAAACCGCACCAAACTATGAAGTTTTTTTGGATTCATTGGTAGCTCTTGCAATGCTTCTGGCTGATATTCACTTCAAACTTATTAACGTACTCAATGAGAAAAAATTAAGCTTCGCCGCTGAACACGATTTTTCGATAAAAAAGTGAATCTTGAGCCAATCACCAAAAATTTTACTTAGCAGTAGGTTGTTCAGCTTCAATTCTTGCACCAGCTGTATTTTGAATGGCATCACACCTAAATCCTTTCGCAAAATTTTCCACTTTGTGGACTAAGAAAGGCCCAATGGCTGCGAACGATGACGAATCGATAATTGATGGTCATCATTAACACTGGCCGATACAGCAGCGATATTTTCTCCAGTTTGCATTCTACTTAAGCGTGTTGGTGGTACAATGTACATTTGGTGCAAAACTTAGTTACAATAGATCGAATAGCCGCTTCAGTGTGTTGATTGAACTGACCATAAAAAGGTAGAAACGCACGATCTACTTTCTTAACAGAGCACGCATTTTGATAATAAAATTCAATAATTTGCATGGTTTATTCGTTTGGTCAAATTATAGACGAAACCGAAGATTTTTGATAGAAAAAAAAACACTAAACATGCATCAGCTGTTAAAACCAGTGTTGTCAAACAAAATAATAGGTAAAAAATCACCCTTTATTATCGATGTACTGAGTTGGCTTCCAGATCCAGATCTTAATCCATTTAAAAATATATGGTCTCTAATAAAGCTTTCAGTCTTAGATAACCCATTTATTAAAGAAAGCTATAGGTTTTTTTGCTCCGCAAAAATATAGAACGTATCAAAATCGGGCATTTTTTCCCTTCCGAGAGCTTCCACTGAGCTAAGCTTTGCTAAAATAATGTATGGCAGAATGTTTCTCTAATAGTTCTTAAAAAAGAATCGAGACATCATATTTCTATCTTTTTAAGTAAGCTCTTTATAACTTTTTTATAATAACGAAGTTTGTACTTAAATAAAACATGAAAGTAACGCCGCTAAGCGAAGCTAGTTTAATTAAAACTAATAGAAAGTAAGCGCCTAAAAAATCGGCTTTACAAAATTTAGAAGTATTGGTTCATTTGGCAAATATAAAATACTCTCTGTGAAGCAAAATAAGGTAATGAGTATATTTATTTATTCAACTTTGGACTTTCTACCGAAAATTAAGTAGGACTCGCCATTTTCGAACTTCGTACGAAAGGATCATTTTTACAACAAAAATTATCCCTTCTTGTGAAGAGCGTCTCATGAGAGCACTGCATTGAAATATATTCGACATATCTGTTTACAATGAATCCCGAATTCTAAATTTGGTCAAAAGTAAGTGTTTTGGTTACTAAAACTAATTGTTCTTTCGTGTAAACCTCTCTTTTCAGTAACCTTAAACTTTCATTTATCATACTTCAATTTGTTGAGGTTTCCAAAAGTTAATAAAATTAAATAATATGTTTATAAAACACTCTTTCACCTGAACAAAATTAAAAATTGTAATAAAAAAGGTATTTAGGGTTGCCAAAATTCTGTAAACCTTTCGTTTTTCTTTTTCTTTCTTTTTGGTTCTGAAATAAGTACTTCTTCTTGCTTTGAATAAAATGCTATTCTTTTAAGGACAAATTTAGCTTATAACCTTTTTGATCAACTTTATCATTACACAAAAGTATTGAGCAATTATTGTATTTTCAAGACCCATGTAGACAACGAACTCTTTGATGATAGAAATAAAAACAAAACAACTCCTTTCAACTTGAATTCCAGGAAAAAAACCTCTTTCTGTCTTCAAATTTAAAACTAATAAAACAAAAACAACTAAGATGGTGCGAGGAACAGCGCAGCACATAGGGTTGATTTATGTGGGGATAAAAGCTCCTAATCTTTTTCTACTATAAAACTTAACAACATCATTTAAAGTCAAAGTATTTCATGTACTCGTGTCTTTAAAATTCTATATCTCTGATTTTTCAGAAAAGTTGTACAGATGATGCAAACTAAAAAGCTTTTAATGTTTCAAAAAATACATGTTTGTATGTTGGATTCAAGACAACCAACAAAATAAAAAAAAAATAAGTTCATAAAAATAAACTTCGAAAATAATAGAATTGTATACTCCTATTATCCTCCTTAAAACCCATAACCTTTTTGTCTTTTATAACTCAAGGTCAACAAAATATACAGATGCAATAGAACAACGATAAAACTTTTTAATATGGATGCTTTCCTTTTTTGGTTGGTTGTGTATTTTTATATATTTTTTTGTGTTGGTAAATCTTCATGTGAGTTGATTTCTAAACCAATGATTTGGAAAAGTACATCTTGTGAATCTGCTTGCTTGTTTGAAAACAAATCAAATTAAAGAGATTGAATCAAAAATAAGTAAGGCATCATTTATCTATAGAATGAAAATTTCCAAAAATAAATAAATATAGACAACATCAATTTTATTTTATACTTTCAACCGTAATTTCTCTTTTCAATTCAGGAAATTGATCAACAACATTTTTCCAGACGTTACATATTATGAGTAGGTTATGGGCACTGTATCTAGATTCTCGATGTTTGTATTAAAGTAAGTAAATAAAATAATTGAAATGTTCAAACCTGTTTTATACCCTTTATCTCTTAAAATACCTTCATTGGATCAGTCTGTATCCATTAAGAGGATTTTGAATTGAAAATGGTGTAATCAGATGTACATTGATATGATTTTTTCATCATTCAAGTTAGAACTCACATTTACTATTTTGGGAGCTTGTTAGATCTCCTCGCAATTTGTTAGATATTCTTTTTTTTGGGAGCCTGACGATAATTCCCTTCTTCCACTAATCGGGGAAGCTTTCGATGGTCCAGACTTCTTTTATGAGCGGATGAAGCAGTTCGCTTGTAAAAGCTCTGCGGGAATTTCATCAAGTCCTACCACTTTGTTGTTTTTAAGTGCTTTAATTGCGGCAACGATCTCATCTTTACTGGGAGGTGCGGTGCGGATTCGGGGATTAGTTTCTGCAGGCGCTTCAGAAGGCATCGACCGTAAGTTGTTTGCAAACACTCGGTTTAAAACCGAGGAAAAGTGTTCTTTCCACCTTCTGACTTGCCCTTCAACCGAACTTATCACAGTACCGTATACTTCTATTACCAGGTGTTGTTTTGAGCTATGTGCACCGGTCAGCTCTTTGGTTATTCTGTAAACGGTCCTGCTGTCGCACCTGTTTGCAGCATATTCATGCTTAATGCGCCATTGCGTTGATGTAGTTTCGCTTGTAATGGCGTAGTCATTTCTTTCTTTCCCTTGTCCAGCAGTTATTCGAGTCTTTAACTGCTTGCGTTCGTTGCCCAACATTCTCTTCAAAGCCAAATGTTGTTGCTTCCTTCTTTCCGACCGACTACTCTGTTAGCACCTGAAATGAAAACATTTTTGACAGCATCATTGCAATTGCCGACACCATGAACACCCATCCCATGCCTTAGCCCGTTGTTTTTATACCGCCAACCTTAGTATTGGGGTCTCCCAATACAGTAGAGCAATATGTCTTGGTGACATGTATTTGCCCGATCATAACCAATGCACTTCGCTTAACCTATAAGATATCTATTATCTTTAACAGCAAAAGTTCTCTCTCTAATTGGGGGAATCTGTCATTGTGCGTCCATAAGCGTATTCACATTGCAAATATCAATCTTTGTCCGGGTACAATAGAAACTAGTTATCATTAATTATCCGATTCATAATTTCGGTTTCCATAGCGGAATGGAGTTCAGTTACGAAGAGTGCTAATCTCCGTAACTTATCCTAAAGAGTCAGGAAACTTCGCCCCTGCAATTTTAGCTAATTTATCTATGTGTAAGTCAGAACTATTTTGCTCCCACTCCTGGACAGGGTACATAAACCTTGACCAAAATGAAGATATACAAAAAGGTGCTTGTACCTATTGTATGCTGCAGTATAGTGTGAAGTTTTTTGTGAACTATTAATGCCCCTTACCACTGGTAGGGGGAAAGCAATAATAACGAATAATACAGAACAACCTTTTGATCGTAAATGATAATTTTCATTAGCTTACAATACTATCCATACAATAATTTTGCTTACTTAGCTAAATTATCTCAAATATCTTTTCAAAAAGTTAAAATGTTGGCTTCAAACGAAATTAGTTTACATAAAAACATAACGCAAAATTTTTTAAATTGGTATTTGATTATCGATATCTCCTAAATAGATTAAGGTATTGACTTTAGAATGGTTTTCGACACAAGTGTAAAGTTTGTTTAAATGTGGACTGTATTTTTAAATCGTCTTTTAGTTATAATTTATAATCTTCGCTTTAAGAAAAAGAAACACGCCTTTTCCGACCTTCTAGTTTTAATTCAACCTTATTGTGCCGTGATAGCCACGGCAAAAACTTTACAAAATGAGCGACGAAATTTTTAACGAAAGAATAAATGACGAAGGAAATAATAGTAATGGGTTACAAGTTAAGTCGTGAACAAAATAATACAAAATTAATTCACAATAATAGGATAGGTACATTTAAGTACATAACACAATGACAAGTTAAATATAGACTGGTAAAAATCCTCCCGTCGTTGAAAGATATTTCAACTACGTATATCTATGAATAGCGGACATAGATTGGAAATCGGTCGCTTTGCTTCTCCCTTTGATGTTCTAACGGATACAACCCGAACTAAACCATCAGTTCCTGGATAGACTTGAGTTACTCTAGCAACGAGCCACTGGCGTGGGGACTGATTGTCTTCTTTGACGATAACGATATCATTTATTTCGATGTCCTTGAGCTTCTCAGCCCACTTGTTTCGCTTTTGGAGCTGGAACTGATGTAATCGCTCGACCACCTTTTCCAAAACTGTTGAACAAGTCGCTGAACGTTCTGCATCTCTTTAACGTTTTAACGCCATCGTATATGGGCTGGTCAGGAACACTTACCATGCGACGCATAATTAAAAAATGTGCTGGCGTAAGAGGATCAATGTCTCCTTCAAAACGGGAACACAACGGTCGAGAATTGGCGCAAGCTTCTATCTGACATAGTATTGTAGTAAATTCCTCGTACGAAACTATGGTATTGCCTAGTATTCTGCGGGGATGAAATTTCACCGTTTTTACGCCGGCCTCCCACAAACCGCCGAAATGTGGAGCATGTGGAGGTATAAAGCGCCAATTTATGCCCTGGGTCGTCAATTCGCCTGTGACATTACCTTGAAATTGGTCTGAGAGAAATTGTTTGGACCATTAGCGAAGTTGATTATTGGCGCCGACGAAATTCGTGCCATTGTCGCTAAAAATAGTGTCGCAACGACCGCGCCTGGCAACAAAGCGTCGTAAGGCAGCTATAAAGGCTTCTGAGGTCAAATCCGTAACTGCTTCTAAATGAAGAGCTATGGTAGCTAAGCAAATGAATAATGCGATATAGGTTTTAAATCGCTTGGCACCACGACCTTTCCATGAGCTAACAATAAAGGAGCCATCGTTATCGACGCCGGTGTTGTTGAAAGCTAATCCTGGTTCCAGTCGCTGCCTAGGTAAATCTCCCATCTGTTGTTTAAAATGAATAGCACGTAGTCTCATACAATCTGGGCATTTATATGCATACTACCTTATCTTCGTCGTTGTGCAAGAGGGTTTTAAGACGGCGTGGTGAGGTGAGGCATATAAAAGGAATATTCCTGTTTTAGATCAGGATTATTGTCAAATCTTCTTTCCATCGAATTAAGGACACGAAGAGCCGCATTTCGTGGAAGCCTTTTCGTTTTAAATGGAAGCCTTATTACATATCGACCATCGGGCCGAACACAGCGGGTTGAAACGAAGTGAATTTCGATCGGCTCATGTACGTCGGATTGCGAAGAGTTGATATCTGGAAAGTCTTCATATCCCAAAAATCTTTGGAGCAGATAATCGAGATCAATCGCAGTTGTAAAGATTTTGAATTGTTTCTGACTATCAGATGAAATGTTTCCTGCGAGTATCCACCCGAAAACAGTGTTTTGAGCTGTTGGCGAACATGAAGGATGGACGATTTTACCATTTTACGATAGGACATCGAAGAAAACATCAGATCCAAACAGAATATCGATTTTATTGGGAATAAAACATTAAGGATCCGCTAAATGAAGATTATCGAAAAACGCAAGGCAAGTTTTGATTTCGGAACCGGTAAGGTAGGTAAATCGCCAGTTATTTTGAAAGTATATATATGCCTTTGTAGAAATTAAAAACTTTGACTGACCTGATGAGTGTAATCTCAAACTTACAACTCCTCTTGTTCCCAAAGAACTGCCGTTTTGACCAATTTAATTTTCTTCAAATTTAAGCGTTTGTACACAATCTTCTGAAATTAACGTTGCTTGCAACCCGGAATCAAGTAATGCTCGGCATTTATTTAACTGGCCGCGAACATCAACAACAGAAACTATAGCCGTAGGTAAAAGTGTGTAGCACTCCCGGAGCGCATTATTAACTGAATGTACCGACATTCCAAAAGCTAGATAGATAGATAGATAGATTTGGATTTTATTGGATCAACATTTGAATTTAACAATAGAAACGTTTTTACATTTACATTTACAAAAATCATTATGACATGGCATTTGCCGTCTGCCAGATTGACAACTATATAATATATTAATTTAATTACAAAGATATAACCGTTTTAAATAACATATGTGTTTAAAATAAGGAATTATATGGAAACCAATAAAATTTAAAATTCAAATAAGATACAGTTAAAGGTTTGTTTAATAAAAAATCTTCGTTAATTATTCTTGCTCTATATCTGAGCGCAATTACACAATATTCATAAAGTCTATTAACGTTCATTTGATTCAATTCGTCCAGGACTTGCTCTTCAGATAAAACATCGCTTCCAAGAACGCTTCTTCTGGTTTCTTTCAGAGTTGGGCATCTTCCCAAAAAGTTAATTACGTCTTCTCTTTCTTTCATGTTGCAAATGCTGCATTCTAATGGTAGATCAGGTCTGTGAGGCATGAAGTTCAGATTGATAAGCTCGCTGCGAAGTCTGACCATTGTAGCGATAACATTAACCTTATTAGAGTCATGAAAATAGTTTTTCTCTGCCAAATTGTGATTTAATCTACTGTAAACTGTTCTGTAGATGGAACTGGAGGCTTCAGCTATATATTCAGCTCTACATTTCTCATCCACCTTCGAGATTACATTGTAGAAGAGAGTCTTGCAACTACCAATGTTTTCCAGGTTTAAATCAAAGCTTAAATTGCATTCTTCAGCTATTTTTGACCACTCTCTATACCAGCTGTTTCGTTCGTGTATGGCACTGATAGTTACCTTCTTGACTAATCTGGATTCTGATAAATTGAATATGTACTGAAGAAAATCGGCTTGCAGCTTCAAGGTCTTTATGTGTAAAGGTGATAGTCCTGTTTCGAGCATTACCACGTAATTTGGTGTGTTGACTGGTAAGCTAAATATCCTTTTAATATAGTGTGTCAAGAGTTTTTCCACCGTTTGAAATCTCATATATCCCCAAACTTGTGCGCCATATAAAAGTATGCTCTCCGATACTGCTTCAAATACCTTGTGTTTACTGCTATGCGCAATGTTTCTGTTCATGAAGCATCTTTTCCATGATATGTTAATGGCTGTTTTCGCCTTTTCTAACTTCACAGTTAAATGCTTCTGCATGCTCAAACTTCTCGTAAAAATTACCCCTAGGTATTTGTATTCGGTTACACACTCTAAGGCTTCTCCGTTAAATGACCATTTCTCGTTAGAAGCATTTCTTCCACCACCGTTTTTAAATATCATCACTTTAGACTTTTGCGTATTAACGATTAAGTTCCATAAGCAACAATAATTATATAACCTGTTTATCAATCAGGTCATTTATAAAAAGTGAGAACAAAGTGGGGCTCAATGTGCAGCCTTGCCTTACTCCGGATGAGGTCACAAACCAATCTGACAACTCTGCACCATTCAATACAGCCGCTCGTGTTCCTCTATAGAGATTCTCTAGCGCACGTCCAAATTTCATCGATAACCCCGCGTTATATAGGTTGTAGAATAAGGCACCTCTATTTATTGTATCGAATGCCGCTTGAAAGTCGATGAAAAATACATATAATTTCTTTTTTTGAGCGATAAAGCTTTCTGCAAGACTTCGGAGTACAAAAATATTGTCCATTGTAGGGTAGCCTGCTCTAAAACCTGCTTGAAACTCTTTCAGTATGTTCTGAGACTTAATCCACTTGTTGAGCCTTTTCTGCATCATCGTTGTAAGAATTTTATATGTTGCATTCAAGAAGGAAATGCCCCGATAGTTTGAAGCATCCGCGTATGATCCTTTCTTATGTATTGGAAATATAACAGCTTCTTGAAATTCATTCACTACCAAATTCCCCTCTATGACTTTATTGAACATCGTAAGAAATCGATCATTAAGTGCAGAAGTGCCATATTTGTAAAATTCGGCTGGAATACCGTTTGCGCCTGCTGCTTTCCCATCTTTCAGAGTACATAACGCTTGCTCCAATTCTTGTGCAGTAAACTGTGAGTCCAATATTTCATTGGTTATACCAGGTGTTGCATATTGCCAGATAGATGGCATCATTTCTGGGTTGAGGAGTTTCCGAAAGTGTTCGGCTAGCATATTTGCACACAGATTTTTGTGTATTGGCGGTTTTTTACCATTTAGCTCCCACGCAAGTTTCCAAAACGTTGATGCATTATTACTGGAGGCCAACCTGGCCGCTTGTCGTTCCTCATACTCTCGCTTTTTGCTTTTGCACAGTTATTATCGTATTAGCTTCGATGTATATGTTTCTAAATTGACCTTGAGGTGAGTTTCTGAAATTCCTGAGCCATGCGAATGAAATTCTGCGTGCCTTCTGGCATTCTTCGTCAAACCAAGGCTCTACCCTTATTTTGTTTCGTGTAGTACTAATCTGCTGCTGTGGATAAGATGCCTTAACAATTTGATCTAGCAAGCGAAAGTCCGTATTTTGGCGGTTGTGTAGATTCGTGTCCAAACGTTGTCTTTATAATGAGGCTTTTGAGAGTTTCCAGTTGAGTCTAGGATGTAATTGGTCGATGTTATTTACTACAGTTGAATGTCCAGTCATCCGTAAGGTAACGACTATCGGCAGATGGTCTGAGTATGGAAGTTCTCGCACCTCGAAATCAGTCACAAAGGGTTCCCAATCTTCGCCTATCATTGAATAATCAATAGTTGATGAACCTTGACCACCAACAAAAGTAAAATCACCAGAAACGTCACTTCAATTATTCGTTTTCCTCTTGTATTGCACACTACATCTTTAGTCTGCCTATTAATTCCTTTTGCTTCGTTAATTGTTCCTGCAACTTAACCGATTCTCCCGTTCAGATCCCCAATCAGCATTATTTTCGATGAACTAATCGTATTAAATATCTCGCCGAGATTATCAAAGTCCTCATCCCAATTATTGCAATTCAAGTACAGGGGGAGTATCAAAAGGGTTTTGTTGTTGATTTGCAATTTAACGTACGGAAGGTGATTTTGATTGAGAAACTCACACTTCAAGTTTACTAACTCTTTTTTGTAACCAAAGTAACATCCTCCACTTGCTCTTCCTCTTGTTTGACTTCGTATTGCCGGGATCCACATAAACTTATAATCTATTAGTTTATTATCTATACTTGTGTAATTGTTCTCTGTTACAAAAGTTTCAAATAAAAATATTATGTCAAAAGTGTTAACAAATTTATAAAAATCACTAAATATCGCTTTATTGGTCAAACCTGACACATTATAAGATAAAATGTTTAAATATTTTTGGATACTGTCTAAATTACTTGAGTTTGAATTATTTAAACTACGGCAGACGGCATTAATACTAAATACTACAATTTACACTCCCAACTGCAGCACTGGTTGTAGGCACATGAACTGTATTACCGACGTTGTTGGTTGAATGTGCAGTTTCTGTCAAGTTGTTGCTGTCACTGCATGCTGTCAGAATTTTGTTCATTAATGTCATACCAATTTCATCATCTGTTTCACATTTAAGCATGTTGTTATGGTCCAGATAAAAAGATTTGTTTTCACAAATAAGTGTTTGTCCTCGAATCGTCACTTTCATGTTTTTGTTATATGTCTGAATGTTTGTTTTAATTTGCAAAATACGTCTTCTTTTATCATAAGCAGCTCGAGTATAATCTCGGTGGATAGAGATTCCAGTATCCCGCAACTTGATGGCTGACCTCAATATACGTGATACATCTTCGCTGTGTTGCATTTCGACGATGACGTTCGCTACTCTTTTGCTTCTGGAGCGTATAACTTTGGTTTTGACGATTTTCGAAGGATTATTTTCCTGTAGCTGATCTAAGCACAAACTTTTCGTTTTTTCAATAACATGCTGATCGTCGTCCTGAGTTGGAATATGCAGTACCAGATTCTTTTCATTGGATTTTTTTTCTAGGAAATCGATTTGCCGTTCAAGCACTTGACATCTATTCTCTACCTGTTGAAGTTTCGATTGAAGAAAAACATTACTCCTTTCTAGACTATCCATCTTTGTCTTGACTTCAACCAAGTCCGATTTGGTAGCCAAGTTTTTCATACGTTCATCAAGTAACGTTGCTAGTGATCGTTTTAAAGTCTTAACATCCACCACTTGCATATTGCCCGATTCACGATCTTGCATAATGGAGTTTATGGGAGAACGACACTGTCGTTTTTGCGATTGAGCGCCATACACTTTTGTATTGTTGCACTTGGGGATGTTGTTGTTATTATTTGGCGGGGTTCTTTGTAGCCCATTCATTTTACAAGCTTAATATACTTTCAAAATAATCAGATGATAGCTCACCTCTTGGCAAACGATTATTTGGGATTTTATTTGAATTTTTTTCAATTTTTTATGTTGTAAATACTACTTTTTCACAATATTTTCGCACAATTTCACAGAACTTCTTATAAATGTCAACCGTACTCTTTCTGGCCAGCGTTGCCAATCACAAGCTATATTTTGTATACAACCCGGTAAACTTGCGTCAGGCCTAACGTGACCTTGATGTAGCAGCGTATTATGCTTTTGCGAGCAAAGCTTACATACAGAAAATTTACACTCAGAGATGTTATGTTTTACGCGGAGGCAATTTTCACAAATTTTATTTGACTGCACTAGTTCAACGCGCGCTGGTACCGAAAAATTGCGAAACTCAGTACATTGGAACAAATAGTGGTTTCGTTTACATTTTATACAAGGTTGTACAGATGTGCTTAGGAAGCGTTTACTCGGGGTTTTAAAGGCAAGTTTTTTTTATTAACACGCACGTCCCGCGAGAAATTAAGGTTTTCGATTTCGTTTATGCGATCCTTTAAAAATTCAGTAAGGTCTTCTATACTTGGATCTTCTTTGGTTTTAGTTGCTCGGACCCAAAAAACTCGGGTTCTTTGTCCAACTTTTTTGCGAGTACATATACTAATATCGTATTCAAAGATTCAACTGGTTTTTAAGAGCACGTAACGCATCTATGTTTTCTAAAGAAACACTTTATTTCGTCTAAACCGGTGCCTTTAAGCATTGGAAACTCGAAAAGCTTATCGAAGTGTGCAACCGTTATAAACTGGGGTTTATCATAAAGCGATTTTAGCAGATCCCATGCCACGTCAAAACGGTTTCGGATGATAAATCTGCTTCACCATATAACATTGCTTCTATTTCATTTTGAATTCGTTCAAAATCGGTCATATAGCCGTCTTATTTTGTTTTTGAACCCGTGCTTTTGACACTTGTAGCGAAGGTGTTTGACAAGCGGCCGAAATTCGTGTAGCTCGCCCTTTTAACACAGCACGTTGACGTTTTAACACATCCATATCGAGAAAGAAAGACAAATAAAGTTAAATTAAATACGCTCGCAGAAAAAAACAAAAAGGTACTTTAAATTCAAGAGTGGCAGCACTAATCTTGACGTACTACGTACGCATTCGTTGTTTAATAAAACTCTTAAATTTCATACACATAGACACACATTTGATTTCCCCTATTTATTTATTTTTTATATATTATGCGCGGACAAATCAACTCGCGAATAATGTTTGAGGATAATGTATAAATAAAGAGCACCGTTGGAATTTGGATGATGGAAGTTATTTGGGTGGTTGTTGTTCTTACTTGCAAGGATTCCGTACACACAAGAAATGCACTTAGCACACGACCGACCCGACGACACCACCACATTCACAAACAAGCCATTTCTCTTTTTAACTTCACCCAAGCAGATGACACAAGCGCATGACAAAGAAGCTTTTCTCTTCGATTTTTTAAAGAATTACCGTTGCAAGAAAGGTAACGGATCGTCTGCAAATTTCGATATAGTATTGCCGAAACACAACCGAACTGACAACGAATTAATTTAAGTTATTATTATTTTAGCACAAATCTGGCTCAAACGGACCATATGTAAAGTTTGGTTAAATGTGGACTGTATTTTTAATCGTCTTTTTACTTATAATTTTTTTTAATTTTCGATTTAAGAAAAAGAAACATGCTTTTTATGACCTTCTCGTTTGAACTCAACTTTTTATTGTGCCGTGATAGCCACGGCAAAGCTTTACAAAAATGAACGACGAAATTTTTAACGAAAGAATAAATGACGAAGGAAATAATAACAATGGGTTACAAGTTAAGTCGTTAACAAAATAATACAAAATTAATTCACAATAATAGGATGGGTAAATTTAAGTACATAATACAATGGTAAGTTTAACTATAGACTGGTAAACAGTAAATTTTTACCAAGTTTTAGTATTGTTTTTTTGTTAGGTTTTTATTTTTGGTAAGTAAACTATCAATTAATTTTTTCTCAAAATTTTACCAAATGATGACGTATTTAAAAAGATAAAAGTGGTTTAAAGCCAATATCTCAAATTTTTTGTAAGACAACTGTCTGTTCGATTTTTCTCAAAATTTTTGAGAAAGTTGACAACAATATTTATAATAAGATGTTATAATTTTGAAGCCATAATCTCAAGTTTTTGAAGAGATATTTAAGTCGAAAATCAACTTTTATCTACTTTGAATAATGTTTTCTTTAGGTTTTTATTTTGTATACAAAAAAACTGGCCTTTCGATTTTTCTCAAAATTTTACCAGGTGTTAAAAACGTTATTTTTCGCTGCGCAAAATCATTTTAGAGATGAAATCATTTTTAGTTCGTAAAATTTTTGAGGTGGCACATTTTTTTTCAGTGTTTTTCATTTATAAAAAAACAAACGTTAATTGAATTTTTCTTACAAAAATATACTTGTTTGGTATCATACAATATATGTATAAGATAAAACTTAATTCAAGTCTCTATTGTTGTTGGTTCGTGAGATATTTAGGGTAAACCAAAATGTAAAAATGGTAAAAAAACAATTTTCAAAGGGCAATTTTCTTGAGAGCCCTTTCTGCATCTTACTGCATTATTATCTGTATACAAAAACTCAATATCTCCTCTGGTTCTTGACCTATGGACAACGAAAATACGTCAACGTACGGACGTACACACGCCCGCACGAACATCTTTCTAAAAATCTTTTATTTCGACTCTAGGGACCTTGAGACCCCGAGAAATGTCAAAATTTTCTATTCAACAAATCGGACCCATTACAATAACTTCCTTCCACGAGATGTCATAATCAACCCGTCCCTATTTGAAAACTGTTTTTACAAAATTTTCGTTTCAGAGTGCTAAAATGGTTGGCTAGTTCGTATCACTATCATGCCAAAGTCTTATGTACCATCTCTGCCTGTACCACATATAGCTTTTTTCACCGGCTCTGACTCTTCAGACGAATTGACAAATCCTCCAAGAGTGATTCTGGTCATTAAAGTGCTTTCTTAAATTAGCCGTTCGGATTGCGCTTAAAAGTGTAGGCCCTCAGAATCTCTTACGACATCATTCAGCATACAAGAATGTAAGAAAGTTGTAAGTCAATAGGACCAAGTTCTTAAAGAACTGTTGCGCCACCTAATTTATTTGTATTTCTTTCTTAAAATGTTAATTATTTTGATTTTTATTTTTTTTTTTCAATTTTTGGCCAGGGGAGAAAGTTTGAATTTAATTAGCTACGATTCTGGATTTCACATTCATAAATTCTTTGTCACCTACATCAAAATGTACGGAAAATCAGTACAATTCTACTTCCAACAAGTTCAAAAGTGTGTCGAAAAAAGATACACTTTGTGGTCTTGCTTCCATTATATATATGTAAATAAGCCAGTTTAAAATAGGTATTCTGTAAACAGCTCTTGGCCCTTCTCCCATAAAAGATACTGGGTTATACTTATTATTTTTAATGGATATGTACTTAATGGAGGTCAAAGTTTCTTTTTAATTGTTTTAAATTGCCAATTCGATAGGTAATATAGATTGCCGACAATATAATGACCTAAACTCAAAATAGTCCAAAAAGCTTACTTTTTTCTTCTTGTTGTTGTTTTTGGGTAATTTCAAGGTAACGATAACCATCATTGGCACAAAAACAACAACAACAAAAACAAAACCGACTTAAATTGGTCCAAATGCATCTCTATAAAAACGTAAAACAAAAACAACAAAAGGAATCTAATAGCTTTGGTCAAAAGCCAACAATGAAAACGATAAAACCAATTGTGTTGTGATATCGTTTCATCTTTTCTTTGTATATTTTTTTGTTTTGGCTTGGTTTACTTTTCTTTTTTCATTTCGTCCATTTTTCCCAAGTCCTCGAAAGGACGATACCGACACCGACACAGGCAGTTCACATCATGAGAACCTTTATATAAAAAAAAATTGTCCTCATCATCACTATAACAAGACATTTTTAATGGAGTACAAGGACAGGAAAAACCTTGCATATAACCAACAGGGCCATCAGAGACTTTTTCTTTTTGCTAACACAGCATTTAATAAGGACTTTTTTTTTCTAAATGAAAATTCATAATTCTACGAAGTTTTTTGAATAGGTTCTTTTTTCTTAGTGGTTTTTTAGTTTGTTCAAAACCTTTGAAGCTTTCAATTAAAAGATTTTTCGTTTTTTTTCTAACATTTTAAATGAGTGATGATGATGAGGGAAACAATGTGGTTCCCTTGAGATTGCGTAAACATAAGACTTAGGGGATGTTTTAAAAATATGTTTAATCGAGTCAAACACCTTCTAATGAATTTAGCAACATGTGGACAAGTTCTTTGTTATAAAATAACTCCATTATTCGATGTGGGAAATATTTACTATTAATTTTTTATAATTTTCCCATTTAAATGAAATCGAGATCTTAAGAAATTTTGGGGAAAATCCTTATTACCAAAAAAATTAAAATATGTATTTTGTAAGTTCGGTGGTCAAATGTTGAATTAATTTTTCACTTCCACATGGGTTTTTATAAAATAAAAATAGAAGCACATTTTTTATAAATAAATCTTGATCGACCAGACATTTCAATTAAAAATCATTTTTTGTGTGGTTTACAAACTTTCAATGGAATCATTTTGTTTTTTTGGTATAAAATACGAACAATTGAAAACAAAATTAATAATATCCATCAAATAGCAGGTATTGTGTTGCAGAAACAAAAGAAAAATGTATCAATACACACACCAATAAAAAGTAAATAAAAATAGGCTGGTAAAATGATGCACTAATTGATTTTCCCATTTGTTTAAAGGTAATATAACAGATTTTCGCAATAAAAACTTATTTTGTGATATATTTCTGATCAGTGTTGCCAGGGTATGTATTTAATGCAAGGCTACCTGAAATCTAGCTATTATTGAAATCAATCCGTAAAATGTTTTTAATGGATATTTGATTGTTTTGGCCTTTGATATGAAATGAAAATTGAATGCTGATCGATCAGAAATCACACAAAGAAGTTATTTTTCGCTAGAAATGCGTTCATCCATTTTCCGGACGGAAAATCATTTTCCTAAACAACTGATACTTTTTTGTTCAGAAGTGAAACGAATTGTTCTACTGAGTTGTGGGTCAGTGGATTTCAATCATTATTTGTTTTTCAATAACAGAAACTTTTAATGATAATTATGAACGACCTGCCAAAAAATTTCAATGATTGGTTTCAATGATGAGAACCAATGATAGCTATAATTGACGCCATAATCAGGTAAAATTTCAACAAAAATTTGTCTTCAACCTTTACATAGTTTTCGATACCAATCTTGGGCAAACTTAATTGAAGAATATCCTATAGTAGTATTTCGAGTACAGGCCGAAGAAGATTTAGTTAAGACAACTTTTAGTCTTTCATAGTTGCGAAGCACCAACAAGCCTCGGATACGGACGAATTTACTGTTGACAACCAACGCAAACGAATAAAGGAATGTTAGGTCCCTTAACAGACCACGTGCGGTCGAAGAATAAGCGGAGGCCCTAGACCGCTATAAAGCAGATATCACCGCTATCCAAGAAATACCATGGGATGGGCCGGGCATAAGAAGAGGATGAAAAACTGCGATATTTACTATGTTGACTGCTACCAAGAAAACCAACAGCGCTTATTTGGATGCGGCTACGTCATTGGAGCCAGACTTAGGCAAGAAGTCTTGAGCTATAGGTGCATCAATGAGCTATACCCATCACGGCTAAATTCGGCAACATAAGCCTGGTATGAGCGCACGAATCCACAGAAGATAAAAACGACAACACCAAAGATATGTTCTTCGAGCTCCGAGACAAAACATATGAGCAGTGCCCTAGCTACGATATTAAAATAGTCCTGGGCGATTTTAATGCCAAGCTAGGAAGGCTCATAGATTTTGTGGCGGAGCGAAACTTCATGGAAGCCAGTACGCGTTTTACACACCTCAACATCCACAAAGGAACTTGGACTTATCCAGATCAATCTACCGTCAACCAGATTGACCATATTGCGATCGACGCCAGACACGATTCCAGCATTATGGATGTACGTACTTTCCGAGCAGCTAACATCGACTCGGACCACTACCTCGTTGTAGCCAAGTTAGTACTTCGGATTTGCAGACCCAAGGCAAAACAGGGAGGTGCTGGGAGAAGGTACAACCTCGAACATCTACAATTCCCGGAGATCGCCAAATCCTTTTCCGACCGAGTTACAAGTAACCTCTCTCGAAGTTCTCTGCCACCAACACAATGTATCGAAAACCAGTGGCAACATTGAAGCCGCCTATAATGTGCTGGGTTTTAAGCAGAAACCAACAAGGAACTCCTGGTTTGATGAGGAATGTCGGCAAGCAAATGCAGCCAAACAACAGACGCGCAAAGCAGCGCTGCATAAAAGGACGAGAGCTGCTCATGGGCTCTATGAGCAGAAGAGGCAAGAAGAACACCGACTTCTCAGAAGGAAAAAGAAAGGGCATGAGAAGCGTGAAGTCGAAGATGTTGAGAGGTTTAAACGCAGAAATGAAGTTCGAAAGTTTTATGAACAGGTGAAACGAAATTCACAGGTTCATAAACCTAGAACCGAAGGCTGCAAAGACGAAAGTGGAAACATAGTTGAACCGCAGTCAATGCTGAGGATATGGAAGGACCACTTCTGCAGACTGTGTTACGGTGACGACCAACTGAATTCCGCTGTCAGGCAGGAAGATCCATTTAACATAGACGACGAAAGCCAACAATCCCGTCCTGCCGACTTAGACGAAGTAAAGATTGCCATATCTAAGCTGAAATGTAATAAAGCCGTTGGAGCAGATGGCTTGAATGCCGAACTCTTTAAAGCAGCTGGAGATAAGTTGGTTAGGAGCAACTTATCTCCAAGATATGGTCGGAAGAAACTATGCTCGATGAATGGAACCTCAGTATTGTTCACCCGATCCCAAAAAAAAAAGTAGAACCTCTAAACTGCACCAACTATAGAGGAATCAGTCTACTTAACATCGCCTGTAAAATCTTCTCTGCTGTAATATGTGAACGTCTAGGGTCCATCGTTAACAACCTGATAAGCCCTTATTAATGTGTATTTAGACCAGGAAAGTCCACAGTCGATCAAATATTCACATTACGGCAGATCCTGGAAAAAACCCAAGAATACCAAATCGACACCCATCATCTTTTCATCGATTTCAAGGCCACATATGACAGCATATACAGGGACGAGCTGTGTATATTGTCTATCAAAGTACATGCTGTCGTCAAAAAAGGACATACAACACCGACGCCTTGGTCAAAACGTCACAATCGACAGACGTAACTTTGAGGTAGTCAAGGACTTCGTCTACCTAGGCTAGACTGTAAAAGCAAAAAACAACGCCAACGCTCAGATTAAACGCTTATCATCTCCGTCCTGCTATACGGTTGCAGAAGCATGGACTATTACAAAAGCGAATGAGAGCACCTTGGGTGGGTTCGAGAGAAAACTTCTTCGTGCGATCTACGGTCCCGTATGCATCAAAGGGGAGTGGAGGAGAAGATGGAACGATGAGCTTTACGGGCAGTACAGCGACGTTGACTTAGCCAGAAGGGTAAAAGTCAGTAAGCCAATATTTTAAAGTTTTACGAAAATAATTTAATAGAAAATTAATTTTTAACAACTTTTAGTTAAGTTTTATTTATATTAAATTATTTATATCAATATTAATATAAAAAACTCAAAATTTTGATAAGAAAAAGTTTGGACCGATTCACAGAATTTTCAAAAGAAATGCTTAACTAGTTTTTTGTTAATCAACCCTTTGCGAGAAACCTCATGGTATTGATTACTTCTTTTAAAAAATAAATTCAGGATTTTTAAAAGTTGGTTTTAAATATTTGGAATTATGGGTCCAAAAAGATTGAAAATTGTATATTCACTGTTGTTGTTCTTAGCCTTTTGTGAACAAATTTTTAATCACGTATCAAACTAACTCTTTAGTTCCAGTCTCAAAAGACTTCAGCAATATAAAATATGGTACAAACAAAAACCATAAAGAAGTAACAGCTCAATCATTTTAACAACAATCAGAAGCGGGATTACAAAAACTCCTGAACGTTTCATAAATAAAACATTTTCATTTAACTATCTGGCAATTCCGTTCTGTAAATGACAAAGATAACAGCCCCCACCAAATCGACTATATGACACTTCCACGATGTTGATGGTGATGGTGATAATGATTGCTGTAACCTCTTTTAAAAATATTAAGCTATTAAAAAATAAAATATTTAAAAAAAAATAAAGATAAATAATAACAAAAAAGAAAAAACACTCATATCGCAACATACTGCATAAGGCATATGCAAATGACAGGTCCAGGATAGCCCATATAGACACGGCATTGCAACATTTTATTATCGCGTTACCTTTTTTTGCTTTATTATGATATATCTACCCAGGTACTATACCCATTTCCAACCTATTCAAAAAGGACACACATACGAAAACGTGATTTAAGTTTTGTCTGTCCGGAAAATATGCTTTCAGTTTTGTTGATGGCAGTTAAGTGCTTATATACGGGGGACTAAATAAATAATGAAAAATCCTTTTATTCCCATACAAAAACTTTATTGAATTTCGCATACAGAAAATAACTAATTAAATAAAATATTATAAACAAAAAACATAAAAGTGTAGGCATATTATCTAAATATTTCCGCAAAAAATTCTTTGTGCAAATTTTTTAGGACTATCAAATTTTAAACAACAACAAAAATTAATTTAAAGCACAATAACCATAGAACTGTGAAAAATGTCATACACCTAATAACATTTCAGCATTTTTGTAATACAAAAAGTTAATTAAGACATAAATTAAAATTTTTTTGAAGCTATATATTAAGTAATGCATTGGTTTCTAAAGTTATAAAGTTATTACTTATAAAAAGTGTTAGAATGTTAGAATATAATATTGTGTATTTTGAAAAACTGTTATTCACTTCCCATAGAAAGTTATTGCAATCGGTCCGATTTGTCGAATTGAAAATTTTGATATTTCTCGACATTTCAAGGTGCCTAGAGGGGGGAGAGGTGTTTCCACTAAGGCACCTCTCCTTATCCAGACAGCAGCGGATGAATTCTCGAGATGGAATCAAAGGTGTCGTCTACAGTTCCAGTAAGGTTAAACAACAAAGTGAACACCTTATAGGGCTTCGTCGACATATTCGCCTGTAAGGAGCGGTTTATCCGGCTCCACGTCCTTGGAGTTATACTAATGATCTGGCCCTCCAGGTTGGGGGTTGACTTCCTGGCCACGTAAACAACAAGCACCAACAAGCCTCGGATACGGACGGAATATTACTGTTGACAACCCACGCATACGAATTAAGGACAACGAACTTCCGATCTGTACGTTGAATGTTAGGTGATAAGACATAAAGACATATTCTTCGAGCTCTTTTACAAGACATATGAGCAGTGCCCTAGCTACGACATGAAAATTGTCTTAGGAGATTTTTATTCCAAGCTAGGAAGAGAAGACATCTTTGGTGGCATAATCGGGAGATACAGCCTGCACGACACCACCTCAGACAATGGATTCAGGCTGGTCGATTTCACTGCGGGGCGAGACGTTCTGGTAGCTAATACGCAGTTCACACATCTTAATATCCACAAGGGGACATGGAAATCTCCTGATCAATCATCCGTCAACCAGATTGACCACATTGCGATCGACGCACGACACTTCTCCAACATTGACTCGGGCCATTACCTCGTTGTAGCCAAACGACGGCTACGGATATCCCGATCCAAGCCGAAAGAAGAAAGTACTGTGAGAAGATTCGACGTTAGACGGCTACAATCGCAAGAGACTGCAATGTCCTTTCTTTTTTGCCTGCATTAAGCATTGAAAACCAGTGGCAACATTGCCTGCCGCCATCAGAGATGCCGCCTCTAAAGTGCTAGGTTTCACACTGCCACCACAGCAAAACCCCTGCCGGCAAACGCACGTAGTGAAACAAGAGGCATACAAAACGGCGCTGCACAAAAGGACTAGAGCTGCTCGCGTGCTCTACGAGCAGAAGAGGAGAGAGGAACACCGGCTTCTTAGACGGAAAAAAAGAGAGCATGAAAAGTGCGCGATCGAGGAGATAGAGGAACGTCACAACAGGAATGAGGTTCGTAAATTTTACCAAAAGGTAAAAAAAACCTCCCAAGGGTACCAGCCACGAACAGAAGCCTGTAAAGACGATCAGGGGAACATCGTAGTAGAACCGCAGTCGATGCTGAGAATATGGAAAGATCACTTCTCCAAATTATATAACGTCGATGACGAACTGAATTCCGCTGTAAGGGAGATAGAACCACTCAACCTAGGCGACGCAGATCAACAATTCGCTTAACCGAACTTGACGAAGTGAAGATAGCTATATCTAAACTAAAGCCAAACAAAGCTGCTGGAGCTGACGGAATCGCTGCCAAACTATTCAAAGCAGCAGGCGATGACTTGGTATGGAGCATGTACCAACTTATCTGCAAAATATGGTCGGAAGAAAGCATGCCCGATGAGTGGAATCTCAGCATAGTGTGCCCGATACATAAGAAAGGAGACCCTACATACTGCGCCAACTACAGAGGCATAAGTCTCCTTAAAATTGCGTATAAGATTCTCTCTGGCGTATTATGTGAACGTCTGATGCCATATGTCAACAACCTGATTGGTCCTTATCAGTGTGGCTTCAGACCAGGAAAGTCCACTATCGACCAAATATTCACACTACGGCAGATCTTAGAAAAAAACCAAGAGCTTCAAATCGATACCCATCATCTCTTTATCGATTTTAAAGCCGCGTATGACAGCGTTCATAGGGAAGAGCAATGTCTAGTTTTGGCATCCCTGTCGTAATAATCCGTTTGTGCAGAATGACGATGGAGAATGCACGCTGCTCTATCAAAGTCGGAAAAGATCTTACCGATGCATTTGATGTCAAAAAAGGTTTTAGACAAGGCGATGCACTGTCATGCGACTTCTTCAACATCGTTCTGGAAAGAATTGTGCAAAACTCACCCGTCAACACTAGAGGCACAATCTTCCAAAGATCCATCCAATTACTCGGATACGCAGATGATATTGACATAATTGGAAGATCAAAGCGTGATGTCAGTGAAGCGTTTTTGAGCATTGCGACGGAAGCAAAGAAGATGAGTTTAGTGGTCAATGAGGGCAAGACCAAGTATATGCTGTCATCAAAAAAGAACACTGAACAACGATGTCTTGGACAAAACGTCACCATGGACAGCTTTAACTTTGAGGTAAATAAGGACTCTGTCTACCTAGGCACCGCTATAAACACAGACAATGACACCAGCGCTGAAATCAAACAAAGAATAACTCTTGCAAATCGCTGCTTCTTTGGACTTAGAAGCCAATTTAGGAGTAAATTTCTCTCTCGAGCATCTAAAATCACCATCTGTAAGACACTCATCATCACGGTTTTCATTTATGGCGCTGAGGCCTGGACCCTGTCAAAGAATGATGAGAGCGTCTTAGGATGCTTCGAAAGAAAAATTCTTCGGGTGATTTTTGGTCCCGTACGCATAGATGGAGAATGGAGGACAAGATATAACGACGAACTGCACGGGCTGTACAGCGACACTGACCTAGTTAGCAGAATTTAACTCCAACGGCTTAGATGGCTAGGTCATGTAGAGCGGATGGACATTAATGCTCCAACCCATAAGGTCTTCGAATTCAATCTCGAGGGAAGGTGTAGTAGAGGAATACCGCGACTCAGGTGGCGCACCCAGGTGGGAGAGGACCTCAACCAACTTGGCGTGTGAAACTGGAGACGACTAGCTAGGGACCGAGCTGGCTGGAGACGCATGTTGGTTGAGGCCCAGGTAAGTAAGCAAGTCTGTGCATGCGTTTTAACGTACGTTCGCTACGTTTTTTTCGACGTCCATAGCTCAAGAACCAGAAGATAGATTGACTTCAAAAAATGTTGTTATACAGATAATAATGCAGAACGCTAGAGACTTAAATTAAATTTTATATTATGAATTGTAACGTGATACTTAACAAATATATTTTTGGAAAAAAAATGCAATAAAGGGTGTTAATTTAAATCAAACAAAAACTGGATAAAATACTTGTCCCCTCGAAAATTTTAGGAATAAAATATGGCTATCTATATCTCCAAAAACAATTTTGTGCAACGAAGAATAACATTTTAACATTTTTTCTTTTATAAAAAAATGAAAATTAAAAAAAAACATTGCTCAAAGTTTGTAAAAATTGAAGTTCGCCTCCAATATCTTTTCAAAAATGTGAGATTAAGGCTTCCAAATAACCTTATTTATGTTTTGAAGATAAAAACATGTTCTGTTCATTGATTGTTTTCAGTTTTTTTGATTTATAAAAAAAATTGGATTTTGTCCAAAATTTATTTGTTTTGTATCACGGTACAATTTATACTACACAATTTAATTCAAGTTTCTAGCGTTATTGGTTGGTAAGATATTTTGGGTTTATCAAAATGTTCACCTTTTCTTTAAATTGCTATGGTAAAAAACCACCCACTCAATTTTTTTGATAGTCCTTTTTGCATACGTCTGCAGTATTATCTGTATAACAAAATTTATTCGAAGTCGATATCTTTATTGGCTCTTGAGCTATAGACGACGAAAAAAGCTTCGCTAACGTACGGACTCACGCACGGACATCTCTCTAAAAATCTTTTATTTCGACTTCAGGGACCTTGAAACGTCGAGAAATGTCAAAATTGTCAATTCAACAAATCGGACCGATTACAATAATTTTTATGGGAAGTTAAAAATCAAAATTTCACCGTTAAAACTTTAATTCTCAAAAACTATTTAATGAAACAATTTGAGTCGAAACAACAAAATAAGGAATAGTTTATAATCTTTAAGAAAAGTTATTGTACATAATTGTACGTTCTTTTTTTGTTTAAAAAATTGTTTTTCCGTGCTAATCGGAAGGTAAGTCGATAAGCTATTTAAGTGGGTCTTACTGTTCAAGAAAATACATTATGCCCTTCCAAATAACTTTTAAGTCATTTGGTAACTATTTGATGTGAAAAATGTGCCAGAATATTTTTGGTCAGGTCTTAGACCGAAATACCGCTTTGTGCGACGCGACGGGAGAAAAGTAAATTAGAAGAGTTTGTTATATAAAAGATAGGACGTATGTATATGATAATTACTGCTCATATATTTGGCAGAAAATATCGCTTTTAATGCTCGGAAATGGCAGTTGCACAAATTTGTGCAAACTTTTTGTAAGTCCCGAACTGATATTATGCAAGTAGACAACGCGACTAGTAAATTACGTAATAATATTTTGCAAGATTTGGTCTTTTCGGTTCTTAAATTGTTGTGTTGTGTTTATGCTTCTTCGATTCTTGGAATGAAACCAAATTACGTTATTCGTCAGTTTTTCTTGTAATACAATTTAATGACAATAAAATCGGCTTTGATACATTCAACAATTTATTTGACCTCTTGTTTTAAGAATCATTCAAAAAGGTTAATAATGTAATGTGTGCATACATTTTTATTTTTTTGTTTCGTGCCTTAGACGAGCAAGGTCATCTTTTCGGAAGTAGCGCATTTTCATCTTCTTGAAAACGTTAATATAAAAAATTGCCTCATATAAGGTGCGAAAAAACATGTTAATTGCGTCCACAGAGAGTGAGGCAAAAGTGCGATAACTCAGGCGACAAGTTATCGACAAAAAAAATCGGATTTTTAAGAACAGTTAAGAACAAGCATTTTTACTACGGGTTGATCTCCCCCCTTTTAGGCAGGAGGGGGCAATTTAAAAAAATATTACTAAAAATGAAAAAAAAAATACTTAAAAAATACTTACAATTAAGTATCATACATTTTTAAAGCCAACATTCAATTCTTAAATCAAGTGATAACTGTGTATAGTTTTTAAAAAATTTAATTTTGAACTCAAAATTTGAGTAAAAAAAGGTTAAAAAAATGTTTAAAGTGTAATTTTTCAATACTTCAACATTATCTACTATTGTTTCTATTTTTAAATTTATTGCCCTTATAGGCATAAAATCATCTAGTTTTTAATTTTTCATTAAAATTAAATAAAAGCAATGAATTCTAAAAGAAAAATAGTAGATAATCTTGAGGTTTTTAAAAATTACACTTTAAACCTTATTTTTTACTTTTTTTGTCCAAATTTTGAGTTTAAAACAATTTTTTTTTTAAACTAAACATAGCTTTGACTTGAATTAGAAACAAGCTAATAGACATAAGTGTTGGCTTAAAAAAAAGTGTAATGCTTAATTGTAAGCATTACCTTTATTTTTTTTATAATTTGATTTAATTTAATTTAACGTACATATTTTTTAAATTGCCCCTGCCGCCTAAAGGGGGGAGTTAGACCCAACCCTCAAATAGTAAAAAATGCTTGTCGCCTGAGGCATCGTACTCTTCCCAAAAGTGACAATTTGGCCAACGGTAGTCATGGAACAATCAATTTTTCGGACACATCATTATACATCATGTTTTCAGTCACCTTGAGAAGTTCAATTGGGACCCTCTTAGATGGACTCGTTTTTGTGGCAACTGTCAAGAACAGAAGGATTCAAACACTCAAAACCAATATCATCCGAGAAATCCGTAACCTTTCTCAAACTGTACTTATGAATCATACTGTAATTTTTGTTAGCATTTCAAACTCACTACTGCAAACTGTAAAATACAACTAAAAATCAGAGCAGAACTCTCCATGAGATAAATAAAGAGCTCACTAGCGTTCAGAGCTCAAAACAAAATACACTGATCTTCAATGAGAAACAGCATAAAAGATTAAATAAACATTTTGCTTTGGTTTTCAACCTTGTATTGGACACCAACGTGCAACTGATATGTTTTGAGCTTTCCCATGTAACAAATTTTTAAATACGCATCAGGGCTGTATATTGTCACCAATTCTTTTTTATAGATAATTAGTGATGTGCTGCTAGAAGCCTTGACAGGAAACGGAGGAATAAGATGGATTCTGAAAATATACATCCATATGTACAGGGTGTCCCACGGGAACCGGATGAAAAACAAATGAATGTAACTTCAAAAGTTAAAGTCTTAAATTTTTTTAATTAATAGTAGGGAATTAAATGCCATTTCAAGCCATTTCAATATAACGTCGGACATATGGTGCCCATCTTGTTCGTAACAGGTGTCAAGTTGGTCCAAGAAGTTTCGGTGGACGCGCTCCAGTAGGTCTTGTTCAATTGACTCAACTTCGGATGTTATTGCTTCCTCCAACGCTTCCAAAGTGGGGGGTTTCGACTCGTAAACGCGTGATTTTAGGTTTCCCCAAAGAAAAAAGTCACGCGTCGTCAAGTCAGGGGACCTCGGGGGCCATGACACGTCCCCAGAGCGTGACACAAGGCGGTTGGGGAACATCTCGCGCAAGAGGGCGATTGTGGGTCTGGAAGTGTGAGGGGAGCCCCATCTTGCTGAAACCAAACATCTGCTTGGTTGACAATTCGTCTTCTCCAGCGTAATTGAGGTCTCAAAAAGTTATTTATCATGTCAATGTATCGAATAGAATTGACGTTGACGGTGATTCCTTCGTCTTCAAAAAATAGGGACCGATGACAAATGTTCTTGACATTGCACACCACACAGTTACTTTAGGGCTATGAAGTGGTCGTTCATGGAGGCGTTGAGAGTTCTCAGGGGCATAATAGCGGCAGTTCTGTCGATTAACAGAACCATTGAGATGGAAGTGCGCCTAATCGCTCATGAGCAGCAACATATCGTCATTCACTTTAAACAACTAGAGCATCTCCAATGCGAATGAAGAACGCTGTGCGTAATCAGTAGGTTGCAACTTCCGAACGATTGCCAACTTGTGCGCATGAGGAGAAAGGGCCCCCTACTTTTTGTCCGGTTCCCGTGGGACACCCTGTATATCATCTAGCTTAGGCAGACGATGTATGTATGTTTGCTATTTCATAGAATAATGAATCTCCATCAATTAACAACAACAGTGTAGAGAGATGCAGAAATCGTTGGGCTAAACATCTACACATGAAAAACTAAGATATTCAGCCTAGGAACATCTCACTCATCCTCTCTAATAAACATTGTTCACCAACCAGTAGAAAAAGTAGTGTTTTCAGTAGCTTGGAAGTATTATCTTTAATTAATAGGTGTCTACGGATCTTCTTACTGATCTACTGGCCGAATCGATTATCCAATTTTAAACTTTATAGGACAACGGGTCATTAACCAATTGAGTCCATTGACACTATTATACGAAGAGCCAAGTGGCAGTAGATTGGACATAGGGTTGGAACACACGCTCACTAAAGAATCGAAAGACCGAGAAGCACAGTCGACGAACATTCGTAGAGATTTGGGAAGAGATGGAGAAAGCTTAAACAGATCGCCGTAAACCACACACATTGGCGCGTAAGAGTGTTTGGGCCTCTTTTATGCACGGACCTGATAGGTCTGAGGACCTTACTCAAATCTAAATCTATAACATAAGAAGTAAGGTGGAATTTCTATTTCAGAATTCCCCGCTTCGTTATTTCTATCTCGTTTTAATTGGTTACAAAATTTTAAGTTTCAAAAATCTAAAATTAAATTAATTATTTTTTTTTCAAGTATCTTTAAGCTTGTTGTTACTTTGGGAAAAACTTGAACTTTAATAAAATTTCACAAATGTTTATAAAACCAGCTTACTCAAACGGAACCACTTTCTTTTTATTTCTTATTTCCAATGCCTGCCCCAGGCTTTACTACACTTAATCAAATCAAATTAAGTAATATCTGGTTTCCCCTAAATTTAGGTATTTAATACAAAATTGTTCACTAAAAAATTTAATTGTTGTTAGTTTATAGCACAATGACACCATGCCAAGTGCTGATGATGATGACGTATACCATGCACCCCCCAAATTATTCAGTTTAAGTTTATAGGGATTGTTTTAATTGAATCCTTGTCCTACGAATGTACATAACTAGTTACAGTAGGGTTTAGATGAGAGTTTGTATTTTATCTATTCCAATATAAATACACCTATATGGTAAAATGATTTTCCCTCTTTTTCAACTATTAAAACAAAAGCCCCCCTCTTTCTTCACTGCAAATAACAATGCAATCCGGAAAGCTGTAACAAATATTTGTACACTACCTAGCCCAATTCTCCCGAACTGCAAATAAACCCCCATAAAATGTTCAACATAGCACAGACATACCATCATCATCATCATCATAGTGCCTCACGTCATCATCGCCATTATCACCGTCCTCTACCTTCTGGATAGATATTATAGGGGATAGTCCGTTCGCAATTCGCACGAGGCATGGTATAGGTAGAGCCGTAGAGTCCAGTAATCCAGGACATTGTAGAGGAGCTTAGTCGTTTCCTGCTGAAAGCACCTCACTTCAAAACTCAAAACTCTAAGCCGGGCACCTTGCAGCGAATGGTAAATATTTTTCTCACCAAATTTACGTTCCTTCATCACAAAGGTAGAAATAACACAAAGTGTTTGCTCTGTTTCATTGTTATTTCAATTAAACCGAAACTGCACCGACCATACCCTATACCTATCTCCCAATTGCTTGGACGGTCTTGGGTCTTGTCGTCCTCGACTCGACGAGGGCGATGACGACGATGATGATGACGGTAACGGTGACGGTGACGACGACGATGACGATGACGGCGAAGTCGGCTACGATGAGATGATGATGATGACTTTGATGACAATAGATGTGCTAACGCAGGAGCTGGAGTTGGAGTTGGAGCTGGAGACAGAGACAATGCGATGACGAGACTAGGATGATAAGGGCAAAGAAAACGTAATCTTCTAGTCAAGTCAAAGTCAACTCTAGTCAACGCTGGCGCTGGCTCTGGGATTCAGGATTCATCAACCGAAAGTATTTTGATGCTGAGTACAGTACATAGAGAGATGCCCCAGCCAGCGCCAATGCCAACGCCATCATCGCCAGCAGGAAAAGGATAATGTTTCTTTTTTGTGTGCATGACGACTTGGTAGGTAGGTTAGGGACGACGACTACAAACGACGAACGACGAGGACGGATTTTAGTTGTGCCATCCTAAGATAGGATTACCAAGGTACATATTATGTGCACAGCACATATGATGGCACAAAGTAAGAAGCGACTCACTATTAGAAGAAGGAGTAGCAGGAGAACGAGCTGGAGTTGGTAGTTAAGTCGTAAATGTGTAGCCTTTTATGTCTGTTGCCATAGGGTTTAGCGATTTTGAAAGTGTTTGTATGATATCAAGGTAAAAAGAAAGGACGAAAAACAAAAGAAGAAAACATCAGACAAAACCCAAGGACACTATATAAACACACAATGTACAGTGTACACGAAACGTACAGAGCAGGTTGATGTGACGAACAATTATTTTTCGGAATGATAGCTTAAGTCGACTTTTGAAGCTAAGGATATAGAATCAGTGTACTCAGTGTACTCCTGATAAGTGGGTTCGGATGGGAGATGGAAGGTGGGAAACGATTGCAATTGGTTTATCTTGTACAAAGTTGTAAATTTAAGGGAATTCATTAGATGACGATGGTTTATTTTGTTTAAGACCATTAATAGTGTAATTGAATTAATGTCGACTTACAAAGTGAACTTATTCCAAACAATTTAGGTATATTATAATTGAACTTCTGTAGAAGCTTTTAAAACAAAACGTTTATATTGGTCATAAAAAAAGAATGTTAAACAGATGAACCATTTTAAGCACTTAACTTTATTCAATTCAAATACAATTTGATGGTCTTAAAAATAAAAACATAAAACAATTATTGATATAGAATTAAGATTTATTTTAATACAAAGTTTATAATTGTGGATCGAAGACATAAGGGACGCCGCAAGGCTCAGCAAAGTTTTATCGAAGGAACATTGTAATCCTTTATTTCTAAAAAAGCCTGATGGAACCTGGACCTCCAGCCAAATCTCTTGAGCTACTGATGAAGACTCACTTTCCGGGTTGCGAGAGTGATAACTCCGAACCGCTTGAAACCACAGAGCTAAACGTAGCTCATGTTGAGCAATCAATTCCGTTATAACCAGAGAAAATATTTTGTGGTCCATCAATACTTTTTCTCCATATAAATCCCCAGGCATGGATGGCATACTGCCGTTATGCTTCAAAAGTTGCATGATGTGCCAGCTCCATGGCTGGAACAAATTTTCAAAGGATGCCTCCTTCTCAAACATGTGCTCATGTCGTGGAGACAGGTCAAGGTAGTTTTTATCCCGTAGGCGAGGTCACGAATCCGCGGAGCAAGGTGGATTCATTTTTTTGATGCACCAAGTGGAACTTTCAAAACATTTCTTATTTTACTAATTCTTACGAATATATGATGTAACAATTGTATCGACTTTGATGTTGCATCTTCTGGTATTGCCGCAACAGACAGAACAGATCAGTATTCAGTATTTAAACTGCCACTTAATATTCAAAAAAACCCAGGTGTGCAATATACAAAACACGTTTATCCAAGGCTGCAGTGCTAAAACATTTTAAGATTATCATCTAGGATGAATGCACTATGGCACAACTATACCTGACATCTGCCTGAGCGTCGAACTTGTCGAGTTGTAGTAGCTGAGTAAGGTCAATGATTCTCGTTAATTATTTCTCCAGAAGAGTCCTGAAACCAAAGGTCGCTCACCCCTGTATAGTGTATCACTGTCTGTCAATACCTTGTTTCCTTCCTGGGACGCTTATGGCTTAATTACTGTTCGCCGTCCTTTTTCAAAACATATCGTTCCCTTCAACTCCCCAATTGGGCTGGATCTAAGGTGTTATACGACCTGTACCAATGATCAGCCAGCCTGAGGACCCAATTTCTAAAAATAGCTCAGTCATTAACGGAGTATCCGGATACCAGGCGACCTGCGGATTAGATAGCCTTATCTGTGTAAGCGAATCTCTGCAAAGATGGACCCCCGCTTTACTTCGCCTACTCTTGAGAACTAGATGAATAACATAAAACAAAAACAAAAGCAAAAGCGCCAAACCGGTACCGGTACTCCTGGCAACGTCGGCTGTCGTTGCACCTGTGCCAAACATCGGAGAACAGCTTGTGCCAAGTCACTGCCCATTCTTCTTGTGCTGTACAGGTTGTGTATGCAACGGGCGGCAGTTCGGTGGCAACGTTGGCAGTGGTTAATCCTGTGACAAACATCGTAGAACGGTTTGTGCCAAGTCACTGCCCATCTTCTTGTGCTGTACAGGTTGTGTATACACCGGGCGGCAGTTCGGTTGCAACGTCGGCTGTGGTTACTCCTGTGTCAAACACCGGACAAGTGCTTGGGCCAAGTCACTGCCCATCTTCTAGTGCGGTACAGGATGTATCATTGGCGAAAACTTTTTCTCAAAGTCATAAGAGAGCATCCGGGTCCACAGTCTGTAACAAGCTATGAGGGTTGGCATCAAGGTCATGCCAAATTCATCGCTTGTAACGATCAGATGTCGCACGGTCTCTATACGCTTGCTGTCGGCATGCTGAGCGAAGTTTAGCTAGGCGCAAAACTAAACGTCGCGTCATTGCAAAGGAAGATATTCCTTACAGGATCGCGCATGCGGATCCCGAAAGAACCCTCAAGTCCAGATGACATGAGTGAAATAATCAAGATCAGCAACCCGGACCTCCCTTGTCACGGCTGAAAGGTCGCGAAACTGGAGGAGCCAAAGTGTCTTTATCGAAGTGCGATTATCGTAATCAATAAAGACGCTGTGGCTTCTCTGGCGCGAAATAAGGGAGTGGTAAAATACGAGTTCGAGACAGTCACGCTACACGTTTAACAGTGGTGGAGGTTGATCTGTGTATTTCTAGCCAAAATGCTGCAAATAGTACAGATTAATCTCCAACACTCTAAAATGGCTTCGGCCTTATTTCTGCTCCAACTGTCAAAAACTTTGTAAGATGTCGTTCTTATCCCAGAGCTCTGGATTGTGAAATCCCTGGTTCGAGGATTAAGAACTCCAGGCTACTACGCAGTATATGTAACAGGAAAATTTAACCCAAGGTCCTCCAAACTAGTAAAACGTAGTCTAAATGCATTTTCACTCCCTAATTTCAGTGATAAGGACGTCAGCATAGCCAGTATGGTAATAGACAAGCATACCTGCCGGCTGGTATTAGCGTATTTGGGTCACGACCACCAAATCCCACTGCTTGCTACCATTGTGGAGAAGACGGTCGCTGAATCAACAAGGTGTTAAACCAACCTAATTATCGGCTGTGACGCCAATGTGCACCATACTACGTGGGGTAGTATGGTAGTAAGTAATGAAGGTAGTGAACCAACCTTCGTTGTTAAAAATCGACAAGAAGTTTTAGATATAACTCTTGTCTCGTAACATCTCTCAAATAAAATACTGAATTGGATAGTATCGAAGGGAAACTCGTTCTCCGATCATAGACACATCCAATTCACACTTATTGAAGAGTCCCCAAAACTGATCCAATTCCGCAATTATAGGAAAACGGATTGGCCCAAATGTAGGGCGACTCTGAAAAGCCTGTTAAACCAGATCTTTCTGATCCGACCTTGTGCGCTCTTTAAATTGATCAAAAAGTCGATGAGTAAAATGTTTTGAATACACTCAAAGCTTCTTCTGTTAAACTCAAAAGGTATACGCTTTCCTCCCGGTATTTTCTAATGTTTAGTTTTAGCAATAGCCTATTTGACTTCCTCCAAGCATAATGTGATGGGATAGGTAATCATTTACAACTAAAGGATTGGCATATTGGATTATCAAACCGTTGTTTATAGGGTTAAGAAGTTCGTAGAAGTGGAAGTTTAAAAGTAATTTTTCTTTACACTCAAACAAATTTGCTTAAAATCTTTGTTTGCTTTCAATTACATCTTCTTGAGGTTATCCGCGTTGAATTTTCGAAACAATTTAACCATCTTCAATGCTTTATCTCTAGCCCTTTGACATTAATCATGAAACCATTTGTTTTTTGGTATACTATGCCTTTTTAAATTATTTTTGGGGACAGCTTTAGCTATAATGAAGAAAGTAAATCTTCTTAAAGATTAAAATGCACCTGATATAATTCCAAGAATAAGTTTTGATGAGAAATGTCAATTTGGGGTTCTTTCAAAAATAATTTTAGTAAAAGATGCATCTCCACATCCTTTGGCGTTTACAGTGCCTAGACATTCTTTCTTAAGTCTTGAAGATATTGAAGAAATTCCAGGAAGCAGTCAAATACAATAAAACAAGATCATTCCATAGGCATCAAAGGTTTTAAATACTTTTTTTCTTTTAGGAAAGTTCAATACTTCAGGGTATCACAATAGATCAACGTTGATCTAAGTGTGGGGATAAAATCATCAATTACTAGCCGGTAAACCGAAACTTACACCTTTAGACTTTTTTCTGCCATGTATGTTTTAATAGCTAAGCTAATGCTGTAAAAGCAATTCAAGACCTCAAAAGTTTACTAACTTGCCATAGGAAGTTATTGTAATGATTCTGATTTGACAAATTGAAAATTTTGACATTTCTCAACGTTTCAAGGTCCACATAGAGTCAAAATAAAAGGACTTTCCGAGAGATGTCTGTGGGTGCGGGTGTACGTACGCTCGAACGTCTGTACATCCGTACTTCCGTACGTTTGCGATGAATCAAAAGAGATTTCGACTACAAATAAATTTTGTTGTAAAATAAATATATACAAATAATAATGCACAAAGATGCAGAAAGGGTTCTCAATAGAATTGCGTGCGTGGTTTTTTTACCATAGCAGTTTAAAAAAAAACATTTTGGTTGACCCTAAATATCCCACGAACCAAAAACGTTAGAGACGTGACTTAAATTATAAATATATATTATAAAGATACCAAACAAATATAAAGATACAAAACAAATTTGGAAAAAATTTCTCTTAATCAATTTTGTGCAACGAAAAGTAACGTTTTCAATTGTAAAATTTTTAAAAAAATCAAAAAACATTTATCAAAGTTGGTAAAAATTGAATTTCCTCTCAAATATCTCTTTAAAACTTGAGATTATGGCTTCAAACTTATTTTATCATATTAGAAATATTGTTTTTAGAATTCAGTAACGTTTTGAGAAAAATCGAATGGTTAGTTTTTTTTTACAAAAAATACAAACTTAAAAGAAAATTTAACAAAAGTTGGTAAAAATTGATTTTCGACACAAATATCTTTTCAAAAATTTGAGATTGCGGCATCTAACTAATTTTTACTTATAAGAAATATCGCGTTCAACATTCAAAACATTTTAAGAATAATCGAATGTACATTTTTTTTTACAAAAAATAAAAACCTAACAAAAAAATTGATTTCCGACTCCAATATCCATTCAAAACTTAAAATTAGTGGCTTTTAACTACTTTTATTTTAAAAAAAATATTGTAGTCAACTAATTTATCTTCAGTAAAATTTTTAGATTAATCTAATTGACAGTTTTTTACAAAAAATAAAAACCTAAAAAAAAAAAAAACAATACTAAAACTTGGTAAAAAATTAATTTTGATTTAAATAGTTTTTCAAAAATGAAAAATATTGTCTTCAAACAATTTTTTATTTCACAGAAAATATTGTTTTTAATATTCATTAGTTTTTTTATATTAAACCAAAAAAAATAAAATTTGTTTTCGACTAAGAATATATTTACAAAACTAGATTTTCAACTAAACTATTTCTTTATTTGAAAAATAAATAAAAAATAGTATCGAAATTTTAAAATTTTTAAGAAAAATTCTACTGACAACATTATAAATCCAACACGAAAACCTATAAACTTTAAAGCTAAATTGACAGATGGGACTTAAGATTATCACTGTGGTTCGCATCCCAGCCCCTTTTTTTCGTTTAGGGGAGTTTCTTACCTCAAGGTATCACAATAGATCAACATTGATCAAAGTGTGGCGATAAAGTCATAAATCGCCATTCCGTCAACCTTTAACACCTACCACCCTTAGCCTTAAGTCTGTAAAACCATGTGGATTATAATATTTATGCCAATTCTATTAAAGTGTTTCAAGGTCTTCAAAGGTGAAATTCGTGAAATTATTGAGGACATATAGTCACAAAAATACAAATGATGTAATGCGGGTCTGATTCGGTTTTTATTATTAATGGTATAACTTCCTTCATTGGTTCCTTTAAAAAAAAATACCCACTTTTTAAATATCGAAATATTAATCACAAAAACAAGGAACAAACGGAACAATTAAAATCCAAATACCTACATGTTCAATACTAAAGATTCCTCAAAAGTACGTAATAATTCCAAAACCTGGCAATTCACCCGAACTTTACCTGGGCTCTGAGATTTCCCTTATTAAAAAGCTTTTTTTGCACCCTCATCCATGAGACCGAATGGCCATCGGCTTAATGCAATGCGTGTTTTTAAGAATGAGGGCATTTCTTGTTGAGGTGAACCATGGAACATCCATGGTAACGATGAACTTTAATATTGTGTGTAAGTATAAATCCAAGTGCGGCAAGTGAAATTATCAAGGAATAATCCCAATTTATATTACTCCACATGTAAGATATATGTAATTACATTCATATAACGTATAAACGGGATTGTTTTTTTTATGTAATACGAATACAACATCGAGGGCGAATGACCCAAAAAGTTCTGGGTTTCCAGAAGAAGACGCAGTTCCCTACTTACATGTATGTTTAATCCCAAAGAGAGAAACAATTATTATTATTTAAATTAAACTTACACACTTAATCAATACAAATTTACGAAATATACAGACATATAAATATTTATATTTATTGTACGCAGAGATGATGAAAATCGAATCGCAATTAATTCTTGTTTATTTGTATATTTTTAATTACTTACAATATAATACTTTCGCTCACATTGATCTTGGGTAGATTTTATCATGAATTTTTAAGTGAAGAATCGATATATTTTAATTTGTTTAAATATGTACATAAATAATAATTATTTATTATGAATGTTGATGCGAATCGACTTTTATTTGAATTAAAAGTGAGAAAAACAGGTAACCGGGAAGAACTTGTATTCCAGAATACTTAAACTAAAAAAAGAGGCTCGGATGCGACCCACACTGATAACTTCCCATCCTGTCTGTCGATTTGTCTTGCTTAAAAGTTTGTCTATATGTACTCGTATCAATTTTTACCAAATTTGCGTACTATTTTTTGTAGATTTTATTCTTCATGAAAAAACGGGCAATTGGATTTTTATATAAAAATTACTGAATATCGACAACAATACATTCTGTGAAATAACATCAGTTTGAAGCCAAAATTTTAAATTTTTGAAAAGATATTTGAGTTGAAAGTCAATTTTTACCAACTTTTGTTAATTTTTTTTAGGTTTTAAATTTTTTGTACAAAAACTATCAATTCGATTTTTTTCAAAATTTTTCTGAGTGTTGATAACAATATTTTTTGAAAGATAAAATTAGTTTAAAGCCAATATCTACAATTTTTTAAAAGATACTTGAGTCGAAAATCAATTTTTACCAACTTTTATTAATTTTTTTTTTGGTTTTTATTTTTTGTAAAAAAAACTCTCAATACGATTTTGCTTAACATTTTTCAGAATGTGGAAAACAATATTTCTTATAAGATAAAATAAGCATCAAGACTTAACTTTAAGTTTTTGAAAAGATACTTGAATCGATATTAAATTTTTACCAACTTTGAGTTATGTTTTTTTTAGATTTTTTTTATAAAAAAAACCTGTCAAATCGATTCTTCTCAAAATTTTATCACATGTCAAAAATATTATTCTTCGTTGCACAAAATTGTTTTGCAGATGAAATCATACTTCAGTCGTAAAATTTTCCAGGTGACAAATTTGTATTTTCAGTTTTTTTGATTTATAAAAAAAAGTTAAATGGATTTTTTTTTCAAAAAACATACTTCTTTGATATCACGTTACAATATATTATATACAATTTAATTTAAGTCTCTAGTGTTTTTGGTTCGTAAGATATTTATGGTTAACAAAAATGTTCACCTTTTTTTCAAACTGCTATGGTAAAAAAAACACCCACGACATTTTCTTGAGAGCTCTTTCTGCCTTATTATCTGCATAAAAAAATTTATTTGAAATCGATATCTCTTCTGTTTCTTGAGCTATGGACGACGAAAAAAACGTCACGAACGTACGGACGTATGAACGTACGTACACACGCACGCACAGACATCTTTCTAAAAATCTTTTATTTCGACTCTAGGGACCTTGAAACGTCGAGAAATGTCAAAATTTTCAATTTGAAAAATCGGACTGATTACACAATAACTTCCTATGGGAAGTTAATAAACTTGAAAAAGGTCACCAAGTTGATGTAATTTGTACTTACTTACTTACTTACTTAAGGTGGCGCTACAGTCCTGTGTGAACTAGGGCCTCACCCAACAAATTTCTCCATCTAGCTCGGTCCCTAGCTATAGCAGGACGGGGATGATGAGGGTCTATAGCAACATTTTGGTCCCTCGAGAGAGGACTTTACCACTCAATTGCTTTCTTAGCCCAAAACACAGAGGTTAGCAAAAGTTATTCCGCGTTTTGATCTCAGCGCTTGTGTTGTTTTCTGCGTAGACGAAGTCCTTGACTATCTTAAAGTTACGTCTGTCGATGGTGACTTTTTGACCAAGACGTCGGTGATGTATGTCCTTTCTTGACGACAGCATGTACTTTGCTTTGCTCTCATTAACTGTTTCACCCATTTTTACCGCCTCTGCCCCATTACTCACAAAAAGCCCCATTGACATTAAGCTGAGTTCTTCCGATTATGCCAAATCACATGACAGCACATCACTTTGTCTAAAACCTTTTTTGACATCGAAAGGTTCTGTTAAGTTGTTTCCAACCTTTATGGAGCAGCGTGAATTCTCCATGGTCATCCTGCACAAACGGACGAGTTTGGCAGGGATGCCAAAACTAGACATGGCTCTATACAGCTCGTCCCTGTATTTTTTTTTTCTCAAATTCATTTTTATTTATTCAATCTTAAACCTATCTTAAAGCTAGACAAAAATTCATAAAACTAGCCTAATTATCCATAACTTACAACTAACTCAATGGTCCCATACTCTAAGTTAAACTATAACACTTAATTCTAATGCCTTTCGGCCCTAAGATCTATTTTACTTCAATTAATGTTTTATTTATTTCTGTATTTATTAGAAAATTTTGAAAAAAAAAACTAATATCAAGATCCTTTTTTTTTTACTTAAAAACTACTTAAAAAAAGGTCCTTAATATAAAACTTAAAACTAACTTAAACTACCTATTCTACCTATAAACTACTTAAAACTAGAACAACCACAGCAGCAAATCTACTTATCTAACATTTTTGTTTTTCATATTTTGTTGTCTTTTTTTTATTTTTTTGTTGTATTTTTTTTTCTATTTCTTTTTGTGCCACCATGCCTATTCTACTTATAACTAAACCCTTAAACTATAAAACCAGTATGTAAGCCGGCCAAGGCTTAAAACCCCATCCCGACTACCCAATATCAAGTGCCAATTGAAGGAACCAAAACTGGTTCTCCTGCTTCACCCATTCAGTTCGATCCCGTTCGGACACAGCCCTTATGAACCGAAGGAGCTCTGCTCCGCCTTGTGCCATGACGTCCCGATTGTACATGAGTCGACTATTCACGGTTCTTCGCCTAAAGTGGTAGATTGCGAAACTGCCAATCTATCCTGTATCAGACCGCAACTGTCTAAAAAGAGGAATGCCTCTGGTGGAATAAAGCCGCTCAAGCGTGCACTTTCAAAATACTCGTCGTTCGGATAGAACGCCCCGAAAATTAAATTGTTGGTCGAAGACATAGCTCTTGCAATGTGACCTCGAACGAGTTTTATCACGAAATCGTCAATTCTGTTGATTCGAGCCCCGTTGTATAGGACCTCGTTGGAATAGTAATGCACATAAGAAGATTCGGCTGTTCGATATAAGCCGGTCGTAAACACTGCCGCTCGAACACCCGAAACTTCTCCATCTGGGAAGGGGCAACGTTGAACAGCCGTTTCGTCAGAGCGAAGGATCCTCTGGCCCTGGTCAGAGCAGCATTTATATGTCTGTCGAAATATAAATACTGATCTAACCAGATACCGAGGTACTTCACTGGGTTGGGTACGATTTGCCGATTTTTAAAATGTCGATTTAAAAGAGTCGACCATTATAATGTCGATTGTCGAAAAGTCGATTGATAAAAATACCGACCGAACAAAATGCCGACTCTTATAATGTCGATTTTGAAAATATCGACTAGTAAAAGGTCGACAGTGACAAAGTGAATGATGTTCACATGCATCCGGCGCCGCATGCATGTGAACATCATTCACTTCGTCACTGTCGATCAACTAGTCTCTCTCGGGTAACTGTTAATGTTTACATTCTCCGCATGCATGTGAAATCCCAGATAACTGTTAAAGTTTTTTTTAAAGAAATTATTAATTTGTATTTTTTTATGAACCGATGTGTATAGTATATCATTGAATTAAAAATAAAATTGAGTTTCCACATTAAAGAGAGAGTTTCTTTTTTTTTTTCTTTACAACAGTCGACATTTTAACCGACAACTTTTCAGTCGACATTTTTTATAGTCGACATTTAAATGGGCAACTTTTTTTTTGTCGATCAAACTTCAGTCGACATTTTAAGAGTGTGTAAAGTTTTCAGTTGGCCAGTCAACATTTTTTTTGCCGACCATTCGTACGCCACCCACTTCACTTCATTTTTGCTCGCTGATGGCTGCCCGTGAAGATCGACGATGGTCATCTTGCGAAAATTCTTACACGTATCCCTCGTGGCTCCAGCCAACGTAGTCTGAAACAGAATTGTCTCCGACTTCTGGACATTTATGCTCAGTTTCCAGTCGTCGCAATATCGCTGAATCTTGTCGAAATTACGCTGCAAGAGAATTCTAATAACCTCAACCTTTCGGGCCGCTCTGTACGCAATTAGATCGTCGGCTTAGGCAATTGCCTTTATAAGACTACCTATCAGATCGCTGGTGTAAATGCTGAAGAGAATCGGGGAATTCACCGCTCCCTGTTGAAGACCATTTTTAATTGAGAATGTTGTGGTAGAAGATACATTGGCACTTTTGACAACAAACTTTCTACCGTTAAGCATATCATAAAGTATATACAACAATGGCTTGCTTATGCCAAGCCTGCTCAGTTTTAGGTAAAGACCCTCTAACCATACGGTGTCAAAGGCCTTTTCCAAATCAACTAGAACAGCACGTGTGCATTGTTGTTTTGATTTATTCCATTGGATATCAGAAACGAGTTTAGACGCAGCATGAATTGTGTCATGAGCTCGTCCCAGTATATGCAGTCATATGTGGCCTTGAAATCGATGAAAAGATGGTGGGTGTCGATTTGGTGTTCTTGGTTTTTTTCCAGGATCTGCCGCAATGTGAATATTTGATCAACTGTGGACTTTCCTGCTCTAAAAGCACACTGAGAAGGACCTATCAAGTTGTTGACGATGGGTTTTACACATAAATAACGGAAGAGAAGATTTTATAGGCGATGTTGAGTAGACTGATTCCTCTTTAGTTGGTGCAGTTTAGAGGGCCTCCTTTTTTCAGGATCGGGCAAACAATACTGAGGTTCCATTGATCGTGCATGCTTTCTTCCGTACATATCCTGAAGATAAGTTGCTCCTAACCAACTTATCTCCAGCTGCTTTAAAGAGCTTGGCATTCAAGCCATCTGCTCCAGCGGCTTTATTAGACTTCAGCTTAGATATGGCAATCTTTACTTCGTCTAAGTCGGGAGGACGGGATTGTTGGCTTTCGTCGTCTATGTTGAATGGATCTTCCTGCCTGACAGCGGAATTCAGTTGGTCGTCACCGTTATACAGTCTGCAGAAGTGGTCCTTCCATATCCTCAGCATTGACTGCGGTTCAACTATGTTTCCACTTTCGTCTTTGCAGCCTTCGGTTTTAGGTTTATGTGTACCTGTGAATTTCGTTTCACCTGTTCATAAAACTTTCGAACTTTATTCCTGCTCTTAAACCTCTTAAATTCTTCGACCGCACGCTTTTTATGACCTCTCTTTTTCGTTCTGAAAAGTCGGCGTTCCTCTCGCCTCTTTTGCTCATAGAGCAGCTCATGAGCAGCTCTCGCCATTTTATGCAGCGCCGCTTTGCGTGCCTGTTGTTTGGCTACATTTACCTACCGACATACTTCATCAAACCAGGGGTTCCTTGTTGGGGGCTACTTGAAACCCAGCACATTAGAGGCGGCTTCTCTGATTGCATCTTGGAATTTTGCTACTGGTTTTCGATGCATTGTGTTGGCGGCAGAGAACTTCGAGAGAGGTTACTTGTAACTCGGTCGGAAAAGGATCTGGCGATCTCTTGCGATTTTAGCCGTTCTTCGTTGTACCTTCTCCCAGCACCTCCGGTTATGGAAATCCGAAGTACTACCTTGGCTACAACGAGGTAGTGGTCCGAGTCGATGTTAGCTTCTAGTAAAATTCGTACATAAATGATGCTGGAAGCATGTCTGGCGTCGATCGCAATATGGTGAATCTGGTTGACAGTAGATTGATCTGGAGAAGACCAAGTTCCTTCGTGGATGTTGAGGTGTGGAAAACTCGTATTGGCTAATATCGTTGGACACTGCTCATATGTTTTGTCTAAGAGCTCGAAGAACATATCTTTTGTGTTGTCGTCTTTCTCTTCTTTGGGGGCGTGGGCGCATATCAGGCTAATGTTGCCGAATTATGCCTTGATGCCTATGGTCATGAGGCGCTCATTGATGCACCTATAGCTCATGAGTTCTTGCCTAAGTCTTTAATGACGATGCTGCATCTAATAAGCGCTGTAAGTTTTCGTGGTAGCAGTCACCATAGTAAATATCAGAGTTTTTCATCCTCTTTTTGCAAGGCCCATCCCACGGTATTTCCTGGATGGCGGTGATGCCTGCTTTTTAGCAGTCTAGGGCCTCCGCACGTGGTCTATTAAGGGACCTAACATATCAGAAGTTCGTTGTCCTTAATACGTTTGCTTGTTGTTGCTTCGCAACTACGTGGCCAGGAAGTCATTCTGACGGCACAAGCCTCGACCTGGAGGGCCAGACCCTAATTATAACTCCAATGATGGGAATCCGGATAAAACCGGCTTTGTATGTTTTCCACAGATTTCCGGTTATAAAAAAATATAATTTTTTACATTCGCTCAAACAGAAAAAATAAATGATCTTTTGATAACTATTGATTTTTGCGTTTTAGTTTACGTTTCTATAAATTCGTATTATAAAAGGTTTTAGAAATTTGTAAATTAATATTTTTAGGAAAACAGAATTAACGAACAAATTAAAGGGTTGTAAAGCTTCTTCGATAATTTAAGACATGACACAGAACATGAAGAGATTTGTCCACCCAACGGATCCGTACATTACACCAAACATTTGTTCTCTAGAGAGGACACTATGTTGAAAAAAGAGCCTTCGAATTTCTTGTAGTATCGGACAAATAGCTACGATATGGTGAATATCGTCACGCTCATTTCTGTTACAATAATTGCAATTCTTGCTCTGAAAATTTTACTTATAGCTCTTGCAGAAAGCCTATTATTGAAATTTATGTCGCATTAGTATAAGGAGTGGCTTAGATTTCTATAAATATCTCTTGTTGACGATGATGATGCTCTATTAAGATGTTAAATATATATATTTTCATCGGATTTTGCGATAACATTCGAAAAGATATCTTCCCAGTTATCTATGCTAAACTGAGTCAGTTCAAGAGAAATATTATGCAACCAGGCAAGTTGAGTCCATTCCCTAAATGGGGATGCTTCTGTTCGCAAAAGACTCTTCATGATAGATGTGTGCAGAATAGCACTTGGTTTACTCATCACTCTTGTTACAAAACCTGCATGCAATTTCAAATGTTTGACATAAATCGGTGCGGTTTTAGACTCAACATGAACTGCATAGGTTGGAGTCGAACTACGTTACCGAAATAATCTTTAAAAATAAAATTCTTCAATATAGGTGCGACCAAAAACTTGAATACCATAAGACAAGCAAGTTTTAATGGTTGCTTGAAAAACGGTATTTAGATCCTAAGTCTAAGTTTTTGGTTGAGAAGAGAGTTGGCCTGTATTGATTACTGTATTTTTCAATAGGTTGGTTGTTAAGAAACCACCTTTCTTCTCTCAACCTTCTACAACTCTATGCCTCAAATACCATTATCTTTGTTTTTTCTGATTTTATTTTAAGGCCCCAGATATTGCAGTACGTTTGGCCCTATTTATTTGTAGCTGTAGAGAAGAGGGGTTATCCGCTAGGATACCGAAGTCATTCGCGTAAAGAAGTACTTTTATACGAATATCAGAAAAACAAACTACACCGGGTAAATTATATGAGATATCATCAATTTAAATTCCAAACAAGATTGGACTGAGGATACATCCTTGGGGAACACCTGCAGTCGTTTGAAAACAATTTGAAATCTTGGCCGGATCCCAAAGTATAGCATAAGTTTTACACAAAAATTTTTCGTTGATATTTAGAAATTTTCTAGATATACCATTTTGTAAATGAGAGCTTGTCGATTGACGGTATCAAATTCAGCTTTTAAGTCCATAAAGCAAGCATACGTCTTTTTTTTCTTTTAGATACATTTGTTAGCAATACTCGTATTCTTATAAACATTTTCTTTACGGAAATGGTTAGTTGCAAAACCTTTAATGCAGACGAAGCCAAATTTGGCTTCTCCCCAAAAGTTTAAACATATTAACTTTTTTAAATTTTGTCACTAAACATGTTTTATAATGATCTTTTTAAGCAACTAAAAGCGTATTCTATGTTTTTTCCTTTGTTTGAAATAATTTATGCTAAGGTTTCAGGGTAGAAAAAAGACTTCTTATATGATTCACGGTTTTAATGAAGGTTTTCATTAAAATTATGAGTTTTTTAGTTTTAACCATTGAAAGTAATTTTAAATTCAATAAACTGACAGAATCTTAAAATGATTTGACGTTTTCAACTACCGTTTGTTATGACAGTTGGTTTATTAATGAAGCAGCTTTCTCAAAACCAAATAGTACACCAAAAAGTACAAATTCAACTAAAATCACTTACTCGGAATAATATTTTGAAAATGAAAAGCATTAAAGCATAAATGTTTTAACCATAAATCAACCGTGCGAACATATGCCGCAATCATCAGAAACAGAAAACTGAAAAGAATAAATAAAAACTTCAACATCAAGACACACACAAAATCACACAGACTAATTTTGTGAGATGTACGTATACGTCGAATCCTGTACGAACAAGCTTATATGTCAGTATGCGATAGTCCTTGGCAATATGTCAGCTCGCCACCGCCAGTCAGGAAGTTTGAGTTGTACGTGATTGGCATTGGCTACTGGAATATAATTTATGTTTGACCCCAAAAGCGCTTCACCAAGTCGAGGATATAGTATGTATAGCACTAGCACTAGCCCTAGCCCCCAGCATAGCACACAGAATCGTACAGCCCCATCGCACTTGAACGTAATTATAATATTAGCCTTTCCATCAAGCACGTTCCAATTATTTCAATGTTGATGGTGTTTCTGTTTCTGTTTTATGTGTTTTTTATTTGTCTTTCTGACAGGACCGGATAGTATTTAAGGAAAGTGTAATTATTAACCTCCCTATACATCAGGACGTTTGTTATGAAGGTTACCTGTATGGTATACATAATTTTTTGATTTACAGTTTTAGCATTAAAATATGATTTAAAAAAAACTGTCAAAAGTCTTGTACTTGATAACTTTAAACAGTTGTTCAATATCATTGGAGCTATAGATAATTATGGAAACCCAGTTTACGTGCCCCTGATAGCAAAACTTACAAAGTGGTTAAACCTGTAAAATATGTCCTGAAGAAAATATGCCCGATCAACAGAACCGTAGTTTTGTTGGCCCAATACTAAAAAAGGAAAAAGAAAACAGTCTGCTCAACATCGAAGTAAAAATCTTCTTCACCGAAATATGTGAAATATTAAAGCCAAAAGCCTGATAAGTGATTATAATTGTGGTTTTGACCCAGAAAAGCCTACAGTAGATTGAAAAAGAGCCATGAACGTCACTATTTGTTCATCTATTTCAAGACCGATTGAACAGGAATAAAGCATCCACAGGAACGAAGTGTATACATTCCTCGTCCTCAAAAGAATTATTCAGAGCTCCCACTTCAACACAGCAATATTAACTTCAAATAGGAAGTAATTGCAATCGGTTTGTAAGTCCGTTCGTAAGTCCGTACGTTCGGGAAGTCTTTTCATCGTCCATTGCTCAAGAATATATTAAGAACAACGAACTTCGGATATGCACGTGGAATGTTAGGTCCCTTAATAGACCAGATGCGGCCGAAGAATTAGCGGAGGCCCTAGACCGCTATAAAGCAGACATCACCTCCATCCAGAAAATACGATGGGATGGGCCGGGCAAAAAGAGGATGAAAAACTGCGATATTGACTATGGTGACTGACGCTTATTTGGATGCGGCTTTGTCATTGGAGCCAGACATAGGCAAGACGTCTTTAGCTATAGGTGCATCAATGAGCGCCTCATGACCATACGAATCAAAGTTAAATTCGGCAACATTAGCTAATATGCGAGCACGCCCCACAGAACAGAAAGATGACAACACCAAAGATATGTTCTTCGAACTCTTAGAAAAATCATATGAGCAGTGTCTTAGCTACGATATTAAAATTTTCCTGGGCGATTTTAGTGCCAAGCTAGGAAGGGAAGACATCTTTGGTGGAATAATCGGGTAAAACAGCCTGCACGACAACACTTCCGACAGCGGATTCACGCTCATAGATTTTGCTGTAGGGCGAAACGTCATGATAACAAGTACGCGTTTTCCACACCTCAACATCCACAAAGGAACCTAGACTTCTCTAGATCAATCTACCGTCAACCAAGTTGACCATATTGCGATCGACGCCAGACACACTTAAATCAACACAATGTATCGAAAACCAGATGCAATCAGAGAAGCCGTCTATGATGGGCTGGGTTTCAAGCAGCCACCAACAAGGAAACCCTGGATTGATGAGGAATGTCGGCAGGCAAATGCAGCCAAACAATAAGCACGCAAAGCGGCGCTGCATAAAAGGACGAGAGCTGCTCATGAGCTCTATGAGCAGAAGAGGCGAGAGGAACGCCGACTTCACAGAAGTAAAAAGGGAGGGCATGAGAATCGTGCGGTCAAAGATGTTGAGAGGTTTAAAAGCAGGAATGAAGTTCGAAAGTTTTATGAACAAGTGAAACGAAATTCACAGGTACATAAATCTAGAACCTAAGGCTGCAAAGACCAAAGTGGAAACATCATAGTGGAACCGCAGTCAATGCTGAGGATATGGAATTACTACTTCTGCAGACTGTAAAACCGCGACGACGAACCGAATTCCGCTGTCAGACAGGATGATCCATTCATCATAGACGACGAAAGCCAAAAATCCTGTCCTCTCATAACTAAGACGAAGTAAAGATTGTCATATCTAAGCTGAAGTCTAATAAAGCCGCTGAAGCAGATGGCTTGAATGCTGAGCTTTTTAAAGCATTTGGAGATAAATTGGTTACGAGCATGCACCAACTTATCTGTAAGATATGGTCGGAAGAAAACATGCCCGATAAATGGAACCTCAATATTGTTTGCCCAATCCTGAAAAAACAAGACCCTCTAAACTGCACCAACTATAGAGGAATCAGTCTACTTAACATCGCCTATAAAATCTTCTCTGCCGTAATATGGGAACGTCTAAAGCCCATCGTCAACAAACTGATGGGTCCTTATCAGTGTGGTTTTAGACCAGGAAAATCCACAGTCGACCAAATATTCAGATTACGGCTTATCCTGGAAAAAACTCAAAAACACCAAATCGACACCCACCATCTTTTCATCGATTTCAAGGCCACATATGACAGCATATACAGGGACGAGCTGTATAGAGCCATGTCTAGTTTTGGCATCCCTGCCAAACTCATCCGTTTGTGCAGGATGACCATGGAGAATTCACGCTGCTCCATAAAGGTTGGAAACAACTTAACAGAACCTTTCGATGTCAAAAAAGGTTTTAGACAAGGTGATGCGCTGTCATGCGATTTTTTTAACATCGTGCTTGAAAGAATAGTGCAGAGCTCACACGTCAACACTAGAGGCACTATCTTTCAAAAGTCTGTTCTATTACTGACATATGCTGATGACATTGACATAATCGGAAGAACTCAGCGTGATGTCAATGGGGCTTTTTGTGAGTATTGAGGCAGAGGCTCCAAAAATTTGTTTAACGGTTAATGAGGGCAAAGCAAAGTTCATGCTGTCGTCAAGAAAGAACATACAACACCGACGTCTTGGTCAAAACGTCACAATCGACAGACGTAACTTTGAGGTAGTCAAGGACTTCGTCTACCCAAGTTCCGCTGTGAACGCAGAAAACAACACCAGAGCGCTGAGATCAAATGCAGAATAACTCTTGCTAACCGCTGTTTCTTTGGACTAAGAAAGCAATTGAGTGGTAAAGTTCTGGACTATGACAAAAGCGGATGAAAGCACCTTGGGTCGCTTCTAGACAAAAGTTCTTCGTGTGATCTACGGTCCCATATGCATCGAAGGGGAGTGGAGGAGAAAATGGAACGACGAGCTGTACGGGCTGTACAGCGACGTAGACTTAGCCAGAAGGGTAAAAGTCCAAAGACTAAAATGGCTGGGTCACGTAGAGCGCATGGAAACCAATGCTCCGTCCTACAAAACTTGTAGGGCGAAACTGGAGACATCTAGCTAGGGACCGAGCTAGATGGAGAAGTTTGTTGGTTGGGTGAGGCCCTAGCTCACACAGGACTGTAGCCCCACCTTAAGTTAATAAGTAAAAAAAACTTTACAAGAACGCAAAATTGTTAAAAATTGATGTTGTGTTCTCGATACAGGGCCCGGAAAAAAGATCTCCTATATTTTTAAAAGGCAATGACAAATAAATGTACAATTGAACAGAAAAATTGTATTGAATTTTTTAAATTAAATACAATGCCATTTTACATTAAATAAAGTAATTACTTAGTTTTAAACATTATACTGTCCTTATTAATACATTTACGAAGCCTTTCCCGGAAGTCTTTCATTGATCGTCGAGTCATTTGTTGTGTAATGGCTGCCACTTCCTGAGTAATTGCCTCCTTAAGTGCTTCCAAAGATGTTGGGCGATGAGTGTAGACTTGGGCCTTTAAATGTCCTCAAAAAAAAAAATCACAAGGTGAAAACGGGAGACCTTGGTGGCCAGGTAATGTCTCCTCTTAAAGAAAGAAGATACCCCGGAAAAATTTCTCTCAAAATGGTTAGTGAACGGCGTGAATTGTGTGCTGTGGCTCCATCTTGTTGGAACCAGACTTCTTTATGGTTCCTAGTAAACTGAAATTAAGTTTGGTTGGAGAAAGTTCTCAATAATATGACAGTAGCAATTAACTGTTACTTTGTGCCAATTTTCTTCAAAAAAATGATACCAAATTCAGCAACAGCACACCAAACTGTCACATAAGGGCTGTGTGAAGTGGTAGTTGATGAATTTCTTAAGGGTTTCCCGTAGCGTAGTATCGAAAATTTTGTTTATTCACAGTTCACTATAAATGGAAATTTGTCTCGTCAGACGAAATTAAAACAGCACCAACGGTAATATTTTGAAGAATGTCTTCGTCCTACACTCTGTGCTGAACTCCTCGAAGATTGCTGGATAGACGCACTTACACGCCCCACATTATCCGGCGTTGCTGCGGTTAAAGGTCGGTCAAACCATTTTCTCTTTAGCGCAGAACCCCTTGCTCTAAAGTTTGATAACCAAACTTAAATTTTTTTTCTATCCGGAACAGGATCATGTCGTCCGAGTTGAAAACGAATGCGAAATGTTCGCTGAGTAGTAATCGCAGAACCACCATTTCGGATATATTCCTCTACGACAGATGCGCGTTGCTCACCGTGCCACGCTATTATGATTACTAAAAACGGCACGTAGACCTCTTATCTATCTATACCTGGAATACCATTTTATCTATAAATAGCTTTAAATATAAACGTCTAAAAATACGGGAGGTTTTTTCGCCGGACTCTGCATCCCGTGAACAATAAAAAAAATGTACTTTAAATTAGTTTCATTCATCCAAATTTTATTTGTTTATAAAAAAATAAAAGCTTTTAGGAAATGCTACTAAAATTGGTAAAAATTAGTTTTCGACTAATAATTTCGTTAGTAAAAATAGATTTTTAAATCAAACTATTTGATTAAATGCAAAATATTGTTGGTAATTTTACTTTTTTTTAAATGATTCAACTGACAACTTTTTTAACAAAACACGAAAACCTACAAACCTTTTAAGCAAGGCAAATCAACAGACGGGATGGGAACTGATCAGTGTGGGGTGCATCCCAGATTCTTTTTTAATTTTTTGGATTAATAACTGATAATCGAAAAGTAATAACCGACAACACTTCTTTAAGTGTTCAGTTTTTGAATGAGGAAATTATTCACAAGTTTCTTTTAACTCAATTAGAACCCTGTTACTAAGAATTTTTTTCTAAATCGACTTCCCACATTACTCTCACTCTACCTAAGGACCTACAAATATTATCTATCCTTCTTGTGTGTCCATATTTTCTGTTTACACAAATGCTGACATAAACAACCATAAAGTAAATAATAAATACAAAAACATCAACTTAGAATTCAATAATGTATGCATTATTGTAAAATCAGAAAGGACGAACAAAAAAAATCTCTTTAAATTCAAAAGGAAGGAAAAATCAAAACCCGCCTTCAACATACAATTTTATACGAGTAACATAAGGGCAAACACCCGTAAATTTGTAGGGCAAATAGGGACTGCAAAAGAAAAGAAAAATAACACAAACAAAACAAAGCAAAAATTGAAATTTTATTTTATCCTCGTTGTTGTTGTCAATATTCAAGTAAACTGAGTGGAAAAAGTAACTCGGCGCTCAAACTATAGTATTTTTGTCTAGGATAAGGATATAGTTGGATATAGGATATAGAGAGGATTCAGAAGGACAATAATGCGACAATGACTGTAGACGTAGAGTTTATAGTACACTGTACTGTATAGGAGTTGAAGTCGACACACAACCAACAAGGATCCACTCTTTGTGTTATAGCACTTTACGTTGGCGCTGGGTGTCGATGTCATGTCGGACTTGGACTCGAAGTCGGAGTCGGAGTCGATGTCTGCTGCTTTTCCGTTTTTTTTTATATTTTTTTCTTTCTTCTCGAGACTTTCCACAACTTGGTCTCTATTCACACCGCTGTCACTATGCCACTGCCTGCCATCCGCTACCCGCCGTCAGAAGTAGGAATCTCCTCTCTAAACCTTTACCTTACAGCTATAATGTGTATCGAGCAAGGACCCTTCTGTTTATAGTGTCCTACGGTTATGTTCCTTAACGGAACAAAATGATGTATAATCGAACATGAAATTCAATGCAAGTTAGTTAAGGAGGCAAAAGGGTGGTGTAGTTGTTGTTTTTTTAGTTTTTGTTTTTGTTGTTGTTTTTTTAGTTTTTCTTTTATTTGTTTCCTCGTCTTTCTGGCTGCATTCATGAATTTTTCGAATATCCTTGCTGCAATAATAAAAACAAAAACACAAACAAAAAACAAATTTCGATAGAGACAAAGAAGTTTATAAAATGTGTATCTTTTGTCTCTTTCAATAGAAATAAATATTTTCGATGGTCTAGATATTGAAAACTGATGGTGATGGTGATGCCCCAATTCAAACAAAATGTATTGGAAAACTTTTTAAATTGCCTGCATTGTTTTATGGTTTTTCTTTCATCGACCTAATTTTGCCACATTGTTTTCAAAGATATATAATTTTAGGTGGAGGCAAATACCTTCCTATCTATCCACCTATTTGAATAAGTTATTATTTGTGTTCTATTCAATGTCTGTACTCTTTAGGTGTTGAGTGAGTCGAAAATTGACTAATAAGAGGCAGTAGTTGTTTTAGTGGTATCAGTTTGTTTGCCTTTGTTAAGAAACATAAGTTCGATTTATCGAGAAGTTTGAAGTCACAATCAAGGCACTCGACATCGTAAGTAAAATATTTTTAATCAAATTTTGACGAAAACAGGGTAAAAGGCGTCTATGTAAGTATTCTAATTTAATAAAGGTTTCTAAGAGTGACTTCCCTCATGAAATTTGACAGCTGATAGGGGCATATTTTAAAAGCTGATTACAATTGTCAAAATGGCTGTCATTAATCCAGCCTGTTTTGTGATATCAAAAATTGGTATAGTGTTATCGTCGGCGCATACTTTTTAAGGGAAAATTTAGCCACAGTCATTGGAAACGGTGTGTGCTACAGATAAATGGTTACCATCCGAGGTAAGGTTTTACTCATATTTATGTACAAAATTCCTGACACTTGAAAGATAATATGTGGATTGTCACATTCGAGTTTTAAGAAGAGTTAAGTAGTATAAGTGTCTATGTGTACTAACATTCAGCAAGTTCAGACGACATAAGGGGCTTCATTTGCAGTCACCTTCATTCTTTGAACGTGAATTTTGACAAAGGCCACAAGTTAGTTTTTCAAGTGTCATGAATTTCAAATTCAGAACTTTACTTCTGGTTCAACAACTACCAAAAACATTACTGTTATCAGCTTTAAGATGATGAACAGCCATACAGCTAGCATCGATAAACTACTCGGCAGAGAAAACTGTACAACCTGGAAATTTGCCATTAAGGCTTACTTGCAACATGAAGGATTATGGGAAACGATTGAATATTCAAGTACTGTAACTGTTGACGTGAAAAAAGACGTGAAAGCCAAGTCTAAGTGGATATTGTTCGTAGATTCAACTATTTGCGTCCACATTCAGGAAGCAGAAACTGCTAAGGAAGTGTGGGAATGTCTTCAACATGCGTTCGATGACTCCGGGCTTACTAGAAAGGTGAGTTTATTGCGTGACTTAATAAAAACAAGCTTAGATAATTGCAGTAATGTGGAAGAATAGGTTACAAAAGTCATGTCCAATGCACACAAACTTCGAAACATATATTTTGTTGTAGGCGACGAGTAGCTTGGAAACCTACTCCTCGCTGGCCTGCCCGATTCGTATAAACCTATGATGATGGCGAAGAAAAGTTCTGGTGTGACTATCACTGCGGATGCTGTTAAAACGAAAATACTTCAAGAGGTGAAAGTATCTGATTCGTCGGCATTTTGTGCTAAGCATAATAAAAACACTTATAACCATACTAATTAAAAATTTAATAAGAATCAAAATTACAGATCTCATAACAAAGGCCCACGGTGCTTTAAATGTAACAAGTATGGGCACTTTAGCAAAAATTGTTACAGTAATAAGAAAAATGATTCCACAAACAATTCTGACAATAACACATTTTTTGCTGCTTTTTCAGCAGCAACAGGTCTTGACAACAACAGCTGGTACGTGGACTCGGGAGTATCAATGCACATGACGAAGAATCAACGCTGGATTTACGATATGGGATCTCCACCAGTACAAAGCATCAAGGTAGCAGATGACAAAATGTTGGAAGTTAAAGGCTGCGGAAAAGTTGACATAGAGATGAAGGGAAAAGATGGTTCCATTCACAAGATTCAAGTAAGAAACGTACTCTACATTCCCGAATTAACAACAAATTTACTTTCGGTAAGTCAAATGGTCAAAAAAGGTTGTGAAATAAAATTTGAAGCAAATGGCTGCAAAATTTATCAAAACAAAAAAGAAATTTTGACAGCAGCACTACGTAACAATATTTACTTACGAAGTATTTCTTATCATTTATCGATTACTACTCGAGAAAGGTATTTTTTGAATAGTAAAGCCACAGTATTAAAAGTCTTCAAAGAATTTAAAAGTTATGTTGAGAAGCAGCTGGGATCGAAAATTAAAGTACTCCGTACAGATAATAGTACTGAATATACCAATAATAATTTTGAATTTTTCTTAAAACAGGAAGGCATACAGCACCAAACAACAAATCCATATACTCCTGAGCAAAATGGGATGTCTGAGCGTATGAATAGGACGCTGGAAGAACGTGCTCCGCAATGCAGGTTTACCAAAATTATTTTGGGCAAAAGCGGTCGCCACAGCATCTTACATTATCAACCGGTCACCAACGAAATCATTGCAATATAAGACACCAGAAGAACTTTGGTCAGGAAAAAAAAACAAATCTGAGCCATGTTAGAATATTTGGATGCAAAGTGATGGTGCACGTACCTAAAGAGAAGAGAAAAAAGTGAGACCCTAAATCGCAAAAACTGATCTTTGTTGGCTATTCTTCTTAAAGCAAAGGATATCGTTTGTTTGACAAGAACAAAAACTAGGTAATTAAGAGCCACGACGTAGTGTTTTTAGAGCATTAAATAAGAAGAGATTTTGTGACTATGACCTTGTCTGAAATAACCCCAGAGAATTCCAATGATATGTCTGATTCATTAAAGCCACATCAAGGAGTTGAGGAGACATATTATGACGCGGATGATAGCAACGTTTCTAGTGATCATGTTCATGACAATGATGATAATGATTATGTGCCAGATGGAACCATCAAAAATATAAGACAAAGCCCTATAAAACTAAGAAACAAAAATACAAATGCTGTTTCATATTTGTGTCAAAACGTCTTAAAAAAGGATCCAGATGATGTTGAAGAAGCTCTAGCCAGTAAAGACGCTGATGCTTGGAGAGGAGCAATGGATGTCGAGTATAAGTCGCTCATTGAAAACAACACGTGTTCATTGACAAATCTACCAAAGGATACAAAAGCAATTGGGTGTCGCTGGGTTTTTAAGACTAAAGAAGATGATGCAGGTAATCTAGTGCGACACAAAGCTAGGCTTGTGATGTCATAATTCTTTTTAATTACTTTTTCATTTTTACCTTACTTCGTTTTTATATTTTCAATAAACCACACTGAATTTTTTGCATTCAACCTTTTTTATCTTTTATTTTATTAAAGTCAACAGGAAATATTAATCTCGTTCCATCAAGACGACTTTGCTTGATAGTTATTGAGACTTTTCTTGACTAACTTTCCGGTTAACTTTCCAATAAAGTTGCCTTAGTTGGAAGGATATTTTTTGGCAGCTGGCCAATCATATGACAGAAACTTGCCTACTTGCCAAAGTCCCTCGTGTCGTCTGAACCTGCCCATTGAGAGACTTTTAAAATATAAAAAAATCTAATCGAATAAGGGATTAAATTTTAAGTAAGAACACTAATTTAAACGCTGTCATCTTTTGACATTTGAGCAGATAAAACTAGACCAGTACTAAAAACGGTAGAGGTTTCAAAAACGCAGTAGAGTAGTTAAAATTTACTTAAAAATTTGGTGAGGAATTTGCAGCCACAGTTCCAAAAACTAAAGCATTTTTGGAACCTTCATAACAAAACTGGTGGAAAATTTGAGCTGTTTGAACTAGTTAGTTATTTGAAAAATCAAAACTGTGAGATTCATCCAAGAACAATTGAGAAGGAAGCTCTTGTAGCCTGTAGTGTTGACGAGTTGCACATTACACATTGCATTTCACTGTATTCTGCATAATAGCTCAGATCTAAAGGTTTTAAAGTTAAGTTAACACTAGAATTATAACAAACAGCAACTTCTTTTCTTCGATAATCATAGAAATTGATCAAAATAACCCCAATCTTAATCGAAAAATCATCGTCAATGGTGAAACCCGTGTTCATTACGGAGGCAGAAGCAGAATTATTGCGTTTGGACCTCAAAAAGTCAAAAAATAGTGCTTGAAAAGCCTCTGAATACTGAATGTTTAACTGTTTGGTGCGGTTTTTGGTCTGGTAAGACCCTTAAATGAACTTCATTTATTTTGGTCTATTGTTGTTACTGTTACTTTGAATGGCTTGCACTGATGGGCTAGGACTTACTTTTTGTATGGCCGGAATTGAAATTGGATGACATTTCTTTCCACAAATCTGCCAACGTTCCAATATGTGACACTTGCAACAAAACAATCGTATATTTCCAAAAAGAGTACCGTGACCATTTTATTTCTCGAAAAACTTATCACACCAACCATGATCTTGTAGTTCAATACCAGTACCAAGTGAGAAATAAGGTCTATGAAAATGCTTTACAATCAATTCAAGACGTTTAAGATGGCAAGCCGTGAAGATATAAAAGACATACCACTGCAAATGTTCTAATCGGTTATGCAAAACTCGCATGAAAAATATTATTAGATCATTGTTGGTTTTTTTTTTTATAATAAGCCTACCCTTATTATGTAAAGACACTTTTTGTGCACTAGGAAGAGGAGAGAGAGGTTGAAAGGAGTTGTCGGTGCACATTGGTTTTGACTTCCTGAATATTGCAATGGCTGGAAAAACAGAGTGTGGTAAGGCATTCTACATTCGCGTAGTACGGCTAAAGAACGAATCTCTGTACTTTAATGTACGACCGAATTTGGGCTCGAGGGTATATTGATGAGCATTCCTAGAAGCGCGAGTATTACGGTTGAACTGTTTAAGGGGAGGAATACAGCTGGCTATCTAGAGCATATACCGTTAAAATAATGATACAAAACGTGAGATAAGAACCTTTACGAAGATGTTCAAGCGATGTAAATAATAGAATGATGGTATAATCACCAATTAATTTAAATGCTCTACGTTTGATACTGTCCAAGAGACTTAAGTAAGTTGAAGGAGCACCTGCCCAGACATGGGAGTTATACTAAATTTTTGGACGTATACAAGTCTTGTAGATAACAACTCTTGCATGGCTTTAGAAAACCAAAACATCTTGGGCGGTGGTGGTGAGAACATCGAGAAATTCAGTCTCCTCGATGCAAGTACCATCCATGGATAATGGCAAGGGCGATGTATCTCGCTTTAACGATACAAGACAGCATTGGGTTTTCGAAGAATTAAATTCCACGTGGTTTTTTAATCCCCATTGTACAAAGCTTTTAAGTCGGAATTTAATGAACTTATCAAATTTTGTCGTTGCAGTTCCACATCCGAAGAAGAGGGGTGTGAATCTGAAAACGAATATGAAAAGCTAAGAGTACTATTGTCAGCGAAACAATGTATTGGATTAGAAGTTGCAGACAGGAGATCATTAATAAAAATGATAAAGATTGTTGGAGATAAAACAGAGCCCTGGGGCACACCAGCATTTATTTTATGGTTCTCAGACTTGAATCCATCCAATACTACTTGTATTGAACGATCCGAAAGGTAATTACTAATCGAATGATGCAGGGATTCATGAAAACCAAAGGCACGCATTTTCGATAAGAGAGCCTGATGCCTTATCCTATCAAATGCTTTTGAAATATCAAGTGCAATAATCTTAAATCCTCCAAAACGATGTAAATATTTGTTCCACTGTTCGGTGAGATCACCAGTGGACCTTTTGCTGCGAAAACCGTATTGTCGGTCATTAAGAAGCTCCGATCTTCGAGTTATTTCTTGAGCTGATAATTAATCAGCGTTTTCAAGACCTTGGAAAGAAGGGACGTAGGTGCAATCCGTCGGTAATTAGAGGGTGAAGAGGATTCGTCTTTTTTGGGAATCCGCTCGGAAAGAGACCTGAGGAGTAGGGCAGATAAAAAAGCTTACGCAGTGGTTTTTCAAGCGTTCAAGAACACCTCTTCAGAACAATAGCGGGGATACTATACGGAGCAGACTATCCGGACCAGGGAATTTATGTATGTTAAGATCTTTTAGGACTCTCCCCACAGTACGAGTGCCAAAAAAGATTGGCCCTATAGAATCACTAATGCTCTCTATGACAGGCGGAGTAATTACACTCACTTGCAGCGTTGAATTGGGGACGAACTGCCCAACAAAGAGATTAGCTTTCTCTAAAGAGCTTACAAATGGAGTGTCATTGACAACGAGCGTAGGGACTGAGGAAGAGGAAGAATTCCTCATATTTTTTACAAATTACCAAACATTTTTACTGCCTTTGGGACATTGCAGTATTTGTTGCCATAATTTTTGGTCATGTAAAAATTAGTTCCGTCGAATATGTGAGTTACAGGATTTCCTGGCATGCTTGAACTTATTCCGGTTTTCCTCAGTTGGACAGACTTGACCCTAATAACCCGTTTACAGCTCGCATCGAATTATACGTTTTCCTTGGGTCTGATGGTCTTAACCATATTCTGGATAAAAGTTTTCATTCGCAAGAAAATCAAACTTGTGATCATATCAGCGCTCGCGACAACGTCACTATTGAAGAAGCATAGTGACCAGTTATTGATCCTAAAATAATTATTGGGACCGTCCCAATTGTCTTTCTCATATTGCCAAATGGTTCTCTAAGGAGCTCTTTCTTTAACTGAACAGCTTTGATACGCGAAAAAACACAATGGTCAGATGTGTCTAGAGGAGATATATCACAAACAGTGTTAACTTATCGAGGTCAGAGGTAAGAAACAAGTCAAGAGCGTTTTCTGCTCGGCCTTCTCGTTGACCAACTGAGTAAGGAGGTGTTGTCTGGAGCATATGCTGAAGACATTAAGAATTGTGTGCATTAAAATTGCGATTTCAGTGCGAGGATACGACGAAACAATTCTTTGGATGGAATCAAACAGAGAATCAAATTCCTGAGAAGTTGATATTCTGTATAAATTAGGGTTTCGATAAAGGAAGCAATAGTGAATGATTTTCTTGTTTATGGAAAATTAAAACCCTACAAAACTAAACAAAGAATTGGTGCAAAGACCATATTCAGCAGGATCGGAATCCTCACCTATTTAGGTTTCACTTAGCGCCAATACAACTGCACTGTTTAAAACAGTATGGGAGTACGCCGAAAGAAAGTTCGCTCTAAGGCAACGAATATTATAGTCTACCCTGAAATGTATAGCCATTAAAAATAAAAAAATATCGAAAACCAAAACAGACAAAGACCATAAAAATATATCATTGAGTTGATCCACAGAAGGCTATTCGATACACGTCACTACAAGTGATATGCCTTAGTTGTGACAAAAATCGAATCCGCCCCTGTTAACGCAACACAAACACAGTAAGAAATTTGTTGTCAATAATCCGTTGTTGAACGACGACGACGTAGTCTGTGTATGAATTGCATAAGTTATAAAACCCAATTCAATTTGATGCACAGGCTAAGCCGTGCAACTGAAATAGAATAGGGAAAGTGAAGGATGGTACTTACTGTGCTATGCTGTGCTTGGCTTATCTGATTGTAAGTGAATACATTCATCTTTTCAAAGAAATAATCATAACCTATGTATAAGTGGATCGCTTCGTACGAATTCATATGCGGCTCTAGACACCATACTCCATCTACACCCTAAGATAAACTAAGTAAATAAATAGCTGCAAGCTTTGCTATATGGCTCAGATCCTCATCACAGCGCAGTGGACTCCCGTCAAAACTCGCTCCTCCGTAATTTTATTACTTTGTTAGAATTAAATCCAAAGTTCACAAACTAAACCATTCCCGAACTGCAGAAGATAGGACATTCCTGGAAGACGAGGCAAACCATTTCTATACAGATTGATTACAAATTAATGATAGATATGTTTTCTGAACGATTAATATTCAGTCTCTTATTTCAACAGAAGAAGTTCTTCCGTTGAAAGAATTCTCGCCTGGTTTAAAGAAAACATGGTACCAACGTCTTACATCTGGATTTTCTCAGACATTCAGGTTGCCATTGTGCTCTGTCTCACTTAACTCTATAAAAATCTACATCGCTCAAGATCATCTTTAATGGAGATGGCACATCAGTTCTACATTAATCTTTGCTAGTTGACAGATATTCCAATAATTTGTAAGGCAGATGAACTTACCAAAGCTCGATAACCGGACTCTGCATAGAGGTTAGGCGTATTTTCAAATGAATTTTGCAGAAGTATGGTCGAGGAAGCAGGAGAAACATTCAATACAGTGTACAAGCCCTCATCTAACTAAAAAACATAAGATCTAAAAAGACTAACATAACTATTCTTTCACATTTCATAAACCACTTCAATTGGATTCACTGAGCTCAGGAGATGGCCTCAAGATTCATGAAAATGGGTCAAGAACTGGCTATCTCGAAAAGGCACTTCAAACCAACCGTCATTTGCATATGTTTAAGTACCTTTTAAAGCACATATATTTAGATTCTCACGGACCTTGAAACGAAAAAAATGGTAAAAAAGTTCAATTCGAAAAATCTGGCCGATTACAATAATTTCCAACACGAATCTATATAATATTTTATTTGTCTTTATAAACGGTGATTTTTTAAGAGCTTGAGAACTTTTTAAAAAAAGAAAACCCATAAAATTTGCAAAATCTTATCCATTCTTTATTTGAAACGTTAGATTGGTCCATGACATTTTTTTTTTTGAAGATAATTTCATTTAAATGTTGACCGCGGCTGCGTCTTAGGTGGTCCATTCCGAAAGTCCAATTTCGGGTAACTTTTTCGAGCATTTCGGCCGGAATAGCCCGAATTTCTTCGGAAATGTTGTCTTCCAAAGCTGGAATAGTTGCTGGCTTATTTGTGTAGACTTTAGACTTGACGTAGCCCCACAAAAAATAGTCTAAAGGCGTCAAATCGCATGATCTTGGTGGCCAACTTACCGGTCCATTCCTTGAGATGAATTGTTCTCCGAAGTTTTCCCTCAAAATGGCCATAGAATCGCGAGCTGTGTGGCATGTAGCGCCATCTTGTTGAAACCACATGTCAAAAAAGTTCAGTTCTTCCATTTTTGGCAACAAAAAGTTTGTAAGCATTGAACGATAGCGATCGCCATTCACCGTAACGTTGCGTCCAACAGCATCTTTGAAAAAATATGGTCCTATGATTCCACCAGCGTACAAACCACACCAAACAGTGCATTTTTCGGGATGCATGGGCAGTTCTTGAACGGCTTCTGGTTGCTCTTCACTCCAAATGCGGCAATTTTGCTTATTTACGTAGCCATTCAACCAGAAATGAGCCTCTTCGCTGAACAAAATTTGTCGATAAAAAAGCGGATTTTCTGCCAACTTTTCTAGGGCCCATTCACTAAAAATTCGACGTTGTGGCAGATCGTTCGGCTTCAGTTCTTGCACGAGCTGTATTTTATACGGTTCTACACCAAGATCTTTGCGTAAAATCTTCCATGTGGTCGAATAACACAAACCCAATTGCTGCGAACGGCGACGAATCGACATTTCACGGTCTTCAGCAACACTCTCAGAAACAGACGCAATATTCTCTTCTGTACGCACTGTACGCATTCGTGCGGTTGGTTCAATGTCCAATAAAGTAAACTGAGTGCGAAATTTGGTCACAATCGCATTAATTGTTTGCTCACTTGGTCGATTATGTAGACCATAAATCGGATGTAAGGCGCGAAACACATTTCGAACCGAACACTGATTTTGGTAATAAAATTCAATGATTTGCAAGCGTTGCTCGTTAGTAAGTCTATTCATGATGAAATGTCAAAGCATACTGAGCATCTTTCTCTTTGACACCATGTCTGAAATCCCGCGTGATCTGTCAAATACTAATGCATGAAAATCCTAACCTCAAAAAAATCACCCTTTATCTAAGAAATTGTTTTATTTTTTATATCAAAATCATATAAATCTTTTTAACATTCAAGTCCTTAAATAAGTTAAACAACAGTAACAGTTCTTTCCCCTTAGATAAACTTCTCTCACCTCCTATTACCTCTCAAAATAGTATCAACATTTGATTTACAAATCTACCCTTAAAACTATTACCATGTTGATGGGTTACCCCTACATATAGATGTCAAATGGACTTTTGACTCGAGTAATTCCCTTTTTTTCGACCTCGTATCTCGCTTTCTATCCCCTTGGATTCTCGTCGGTTCTCAAATAACACCAAATGACACAATCCTTGTCTTTCGGTCAAAAAGTTACTCCTATCAAACCAACAAAGATCAACAACAAGAGGACTATAGCATAGTATAGCCAGCTACATACCATAGAACACCAGTAGAAGAATTAACAAAACTTTACGCTGTCATGGTGGAGTTAGAGTTAGTGTCCTTATTGTTTATGTAGCAAGTAGTTGCACAGCTATCATGGAAATGATATTATACAAGTAGCTAGCTGGTGCGAGTTTATACTTTGAAGTATAAAAGTATATTTAGACGATTTAAATGTACCAGAAAAGTTCAAAAACTTTTCAAAATGTCTGTTAAGCTGTCATCTCTTCCAATGTAACACGCCCGTTAAGCATGATTGTAAGGAGGTTTTGACTTTTATTTTTTCGTTGTAATACTTTTATGTTTCTGTATCGAAAATGATACATGAATTCGTACATATGTTGAATTTGGATTATTTTAAGGTTTAACAAATGATTTAAATAGATAGTTGAAACTTGAATCTTCATAGCAAGCTCCAACAATAGAACACCGAAAATGTTTTTAATTTTACTTTCGGAAACTGAAAATTATGACTTAAAATGAATGCAGTGAAAGAATGTGAGATTAGAGCTTTGGTTGAGAGAAATGTTTTCCTAAATTGACTGATTTACCTTAATTGAAATAGGGGACCAAAATGGTTAAATGGTATGATTTGCTTTTTTTATATCTTTTTGACCTATAATCTACAAATTTCATCATTTACAAAAATGAAGTTTTGATATACATTTTTTAATATTTTTCAAATTTTTTTTAAAACTAGTTTATCGAAAATTGTTTTTATGAAATGAACATTATGTAACATTCGAATAATTGGTTTTTATAAGATGGACGGTGGATAGGGAGAGATGAAGTTGTAGGATTTTAAAACAGTGATTCTAAGGTAATATAGGTTCCAGAGTATAAGTCTATAGAATATTTAGTTGAAAGCCTTGGTAAAATCAGTGGACTTTTTTTACTTCATCTCCTTCTTCTTAGATCGAGAACGTGAAAGATTCCAATTCCACAAAATTTATTTAAAAAAAAGTTAATGGCGCAACAGTCCATAAAGAACCAGTGCTAGTGACTAACAACTGTCAAACATTCATATGTGCGAGTCGTTTAAGAAATGAAGGGACCTACAATTTTGTTTGCAGTAACCGACCGGCTTTTAGAAAACACTTTTCATGACAAGATTTACTATTGGAAGATTTGTTAATTCCTCACAAGAGGTTGCACTAGTGATTAAATTTAAGGTGACTCAAGCAGTAGTCGAACCAAGACCTCTAGTATGACAGCTCTACGCATTACCACCATGATACGAGTATTACCACAAGATTAATGGTTGAAGAATATTTTAAAACCATGTTGAGAGACTTAAAATAAAAACTATACAAAATGGTACAATATGCTCTTAAGTAATACGATAATTTAAAAAAAAATTTCTCCAATCAGCCGTTCGGATTCGGCATATAAATTGTAGGTCCCCTCCATCCCTGCAATTACTCGCATACTCGACTCGTCACTAGGCCCTGGTTCTTTACTGTTACGCCACCTTATTTATTAACTTCCCATAGAAAGTTATTGTAATGGGTCCGATTTGCCAAATTGAAAATTTTTAAATTTCTTGACGTTTCAAGGTCCCTAGAGTTGAAATAAAAGAACGAAAACGTAGGCGACGTTTTTTCTTCGTCCATAGCTCAAAAACTAGAAGAGATATCGATTTCAAATAAAAGTAAGGCAGAAAGATGCAGAAAAGGCTCTCAAAAAAAGTGCGTTGGTGGTTTTTTTTTTACCGTAGCAGTTTGAAAAAATTTGAAAATTTTGGTTAACCCTAAATATCTTACGAACTAAAAACGCTAGAGACTTGAATTAAATTTTATATAATATATTGTAACGTGATATCAAAGAAGTATATTTTTTGAAAAAAATCCATTTAACGGTTTTTTTTATAAATCAAAAAAACTGAAAAAAAAGATTTGTCACCTCCGAAAATTTACGACTTAAATATAATTTCATCCCAAAACAATTTTGTGCAACGAAGAATAACGTTTAACATCTGATAAAATTTTGAGAAAAATCGAATTGAATTTTTTTTATAAAAAATAAAAATCTCAAAAAACCATTACTCAAAGTTGGTAAAAATTGAATATCGATTCAAAAACTTGAAATTTAGGCTTCAAACTTATTTTATCTTATACGAAATATTGTTTTCAATATTCTAAAAATGTTGAGAAAAATCGAATAGACAGTTTTTTTACAAAAAGTAAAAACCTAAAAAAAAATTAATAAAAGTTGGTAAAAATTGATTTTAGATTCAAATAAAACTTTGAGATATTGGCTTGAATTTACTTTTATCTTTCAAGAAATATTGTTGTCAACATTCAGTAAAATTTTTAAAAAAATTGAATTGACAGTTTTTGTACACAAAATTATTAACCTACAAAAAATTTAACAAAAGTTGGCAAAAATTGATTTTCGACTCAAATATCTTTTCAAGAATTTGAAATATTGGCTTCGAACTAATTTTATTTTATAAGAAATATTGTTTTCAACATTCGATAAAATTTTGAAAAAAATCAAATTGACAGTTTTTTTTTACAAAAAATAAAACTCTAAAAATAAAACTATGTAAAAATTTACTTTCGACTCAAGTAGATTTTCAAAAATTAAAAATATTGGTTTCAAACTTATTTTATTTCACAGAAAATATTGTTTTCGATATTCAGTAATTTGTATATAAAAATTCAACAGTCCTTTTTTTCATAAAAAATAAAATCTACAAAAAATAGTAGGGAAATTTGGTAAAAATTGATACGAGTACATATAGACAAACTTATAAGCAAGACAAATCGACAGACGGGATGGAAAGTTATCAGTGTGGGTCGTATCCCAACCTCTTTTTTGTTTTTAATTTGTTTGCCCTATAATATACAGTTTTCATCATTAAAAAAAAAATGAATTTACACAAATTTTCGAATAATTTGTGTAAAGTTTTAGCAGGGTTAGGAAAGAAGTAGTTTAAAGGATTTGGGTGTTAAGTACCTAATAGAAACTCATTTCGTTAAAATCGTGATTTCAAGCCAATAGCCTTTTAAGTATAGGTCTATGGAATATTTTGTTGAAAGCCCTGCTAAAATCAAAATTTAAAAAAAAAGTAGATGGCGCAATAGTCCATAGAGGACCAGGCTTAGTGACTTACAACTCTCAAACATTCCTATGTGCTAAGGGAAGTATAGGATAAATGGGACCTTTAATTTTGTGAAGATTTATTAATTGCTCGAGGTAGTACTTTTAGGTAAAACAGGCAGTGGTAAAAGCAAGACCTTTAGTATGACAGTCTCACGTTCATAAAATTATGTCATAGGTGTGTCAGCAAAATTTATTCTTTTGGAAAATTTTACAACCATGTTGTGTATGGGAAATGAGAGACTTGCATAGAAAACTATACAAAATTGTAAAATATAATTCCAAGAAGAATTTCCTTTGCAGCTTTGATAGAATATTTCGAGCATATTGGTGATGTTATATTTGGCGTCTATTTACTAGCAGGGTCATAACTTTTAAGAACATACAATGCTTTGCTAAATGCCTAAAATATTGTACTAGAATATTTTTTCTGTGTTAGAAAAGATAAGAGACTTACCGATTAAATGGTCTTTATGTGATAAAATGTGTTTCATTTCAAAATATTTTCTTGTTCCCGTGTCAAAAACTACTTTTTACCAGTTTCTAGCAAACATTTTTTTAACGCTTTAATTTTTTGCTGTTAAAAATTGCATACAAAATTACCTAATGTTAATAATAAACCTTCATGTCAATCGTATTTTTCTAAACATTTTCGAAAATGTGTGAAAATGTGATAAATCTATTTTGAAGCCAATATCAATTTTAACCATAAATCTCGCACCGAAGGCTGCTCAGACCAAAGTGGAAACATCTTGGTAGAACTGCAATCATTGGTGAGGGTATGGATACACCCTTTCAGCAGACGGCGGACTGGATTCCTCTATCAAGCACGATGTTCCATTCAATAAAGACAACGACACCCAACAATCCCCTCTTTTCGACTTAGACAAAGAAAAGATTTTCATATTTTAGCTGAAATTAAATAAAGTCCAACGTTCAGCTTGCCTATATATATACGGACCGCTTTGCACGACTCCATCTGCGTCCCTGGTCACCTTACTCTACCTAACACCTCTAGAGATATTTAGGAAACAAACAGCTGCAAGATTTGTTATTCGCCTCAAAGCTTCGTCGCAGAGACTATTTCTATTCTCTGTACCTCTTAAATTTTTCTGGGAGGATGAGGCATTGCTAGAAGACGAGTCAATCCATTTTTATACAGATGGTTCAAAAACAGAAGAAGGGGTCTTTCATTCAGCCTTCCCAATAATTGTAGCGTGTTCCAGGTGGAAGTTTTGGCGATAAAAGAAGTCTTGTCCTGGCTTAAAGAAAACTTGATATCAACATCTGATATCCGCATTTTATCAGATAGTCAGGCCTCTAAAAAATTTCAGGAATCTGTTTCTTCAAACGCTATAACAAACCATAACTGTCGATCTTCTCTAATTCAGAGATGGCACAGCAGTTTAATATTCACCTATGCTAGGTGCCGGGCCATAGAGACATTCCAGGTAAGTGTAAGGTAGTTGAACTCACCAGGAACGGTACACTGCAGCCCATTCTACCACGTTTATCACACACTGGCATATCAATCGCAACTTGTAAATTGTTGCTAATGCAAGAAGAATGAAGAAGGCAAACAACAGGTGGAACACCATCACCACGTATCAGGTCGAAAAAACATCTGGCCAACACTAGATTTAAAGCATTCAAAGTGCTTGCTTTCTCTAAACAGATCTCATATAAGCTCGATAATTGGTGTCATAACCGGACACTGTTTAATAGTAAAGCACGCCACGTGGCTAAGCGTATTCTCAAATGACTTTTGCAGAAGCTGTATGGACGAGAAAGAGGAGGAAACAGTTCTTCACCTTCTCTGTACATGCCCTGCCCTAACTCAAAAACGCAAGAATTACCTAGAAGAATTCTTATAGATCTAAACGGTCTAAATCATATCAGCATAATCAGCCTCTCAGGTTTCGTAAGGGGCTCAAACTGGTTCCATTGAGCTAAGGAGGAAACCTCAAAATTCATGCGGTATCACAATTGGCCATTAAACTGGCCTAAGTGTGTCCGTTTCCATCAAGGACAGCCACTTTAACCTTACCTAGCCTTACCTAGCTGAAATCTAACAAAGCCTCTGGGGCGTGTGGCTTAAATGACGAGGTTTTCAAACCAGCTCCAGATAATCTGGTACGGAGCATGCAACAACTTATCGGTAAAGTATGGTAAAGTATGGTGCAACCACTTCTCTGTCCTAACATGTGAAAGTCTTCAGTCCATCGGCAACAACCTGATAGGTACTTTTAATTGTAGCCTTAAACCAGGAAGGTCCACAGTCAATCAATTATTCAAAATAAGGCAGATCCTGGAACAAACCGAAGAATATCAAATTGACACCCAACATCTTTTCATCGATTTCAAGGCTGCACTAGACAGCATCTACAGTAACAAACTATATAGAGTCATGTCTAGTTTGGGCATACCTGTCAAACTAATCCGTTTGTGCAGGATGACCAAGGAGAATTTAAGCTGCTCCATAAAGGTTGGAAATCACTTTACTGAACCCTTCGATGTCAAAGAAGGCTTTAGACACGGTGAGGCGTTGTCATGCGATTTATTTTGCATCGTCCCTGAAAGAATAGTGCAGAGCTTTCACGTCTAAGCTAGAGGCATTATCTTACTTTGTGGCTTTGGGACAGATACGGTAAAAAAGGGTTTAAGCACTTAATAAGAGCAAAACAACTTACATGCTGTCCCCATTAACAGAAGTAACTATGATGTAGTTAAGGACTTTATGTACCTAGGTTCCGAAGAATTGCTTGTCCTAACCGCTTATTTTTTGTGCTTAAAAATAAATTGGGTACTAAAACCCTCTGTCGAGCAACAAAATTGTCGATATTTAAGACCCCAATCATCCCCATCCTTATATGCGGTGCAGAAGCTTCGACTATGACGAAAGCGGATGAAAGCATTTTGGGTCGTTTCGAGAGAAAAGTTGTTCCTGTGATCTACGGTCCCATATGCATAGAATGTGAGTAAAAAACAAGATGGACAAAAGTCTGAAATGGTCACATAGGGCATTAGCTCGGAATTTCTTGAATTCCACCCCCACAAGCTGCGAATGAGATGGCATGCACAAGTCAAAGTTAATCTCCCCCTACTTGGAGTGCACAACTTGAGACCCAGGGACCGATCTAGACCCTCTTATGAAAAATTACAGCATAGAGATATCTCTCTAATAATATTTGATTTAAATTCAAAGGATCTTGAGACGTCGAGCAAACACAAAATTTTCAATTCCACAATTCGGACCTACACTTTGACTGAACTTGGTGATGTTCTCGGCCGATCTTGCGTTCCTTGAACGTACGGGTGTTGGCGATTTTTTACTGAACCGGTCTTCTTAAATTCGGCTTACAATCGTTGAAGGGCATGTAAAGGGTCTGTCAAGGGCCGACATGTCATTTTGAAAATAAAGTTTTATCATTTTAACGTTGAAGCCAACACTGCACTCAGCTTAAACTGTTATAACAAAATAAACTGAATTTTTAAAGGAAAGCTTTATGAACCTGTGATTTGTGAAAATCGTGCAAATATTTGAAAAACAATATTGTTTTTTAAACTATCTTCTTATCCTGTGTAGGTTTTGAAAAGTAATCCATTTAAATATTAAAGAAAACATTTATGAAAATCCCAGAATTCAGCTTAGCTATGACACAAACATATGTCGAAATGAAATTCCTTAGAAAACGGAAAATTAATTTACTCTTGTAGATTCCTTAAGCTTGTAGTGTGTGTGGAAAAACACGGTTCCTAAAAAATTCCTTATGAGAAATCACCCCATGGGTATACAAAATTTTAGTGAAAAGTAATAACGTTTTTCTTTAAACTTAAAAAAAAATTGACAGACAGATGATAATTTCCTACGAATTATAAAATACCCATTCGTAAAACACTGACCATAAAACATTTCCTGAGTCTTTGGTTCACACATTCGCACAAGCTTCAAAGGAATTATTTCACTCTTGTTATATGCTCGTGTCTGTTATGCCTTTAGGAACTCTGTATGAAGTGTCAAAAGAAGGGACAACAGGTGATGACATCCATACATTATTCCCCCTATATCCTTATCCGTTGTCCATAACAACTACTACTTTTTTTTCATCTCTGGTTCTAGGACTCAGGACACACACGATACCTACAATCGTAAATGGCAGTGGGGATGTTTTTCTTTTCAATTGTTTAACTTAATCACACTCTGGAAGATTGAATTTTTATTGCACAGAAGTATTTAGGATAGAGCGGGAGGGGGAAGGTATTACTATTTTACGAGTTCTTCTATAAAGAATGGCGTAGTAAGAGCTTAAACTTAATCGCTGGTCCTTAATCCCTCCAAGGTTCCAATGTACCACCAGTACCAGTATAATTTTTGGACCTACTCTACACGAGTAATAAGTGAACGTTGGCCTCCCTTTAGAAGGGTTTATATTTGCTTTCAGGGTCCGGAGTGCGGTAACACATTGTTCGTTCCCATTAATTGAAAATATAATTCTTTTGGACTGGCTGTCAATATTTGTGGAAGGAAAATTGCACACGCGGTGATATTATTGCTCGAGGAAGAAAAAGTTCTACCAATACGTATTTTTTGTTTTAGTTTTAATTTTTATTTTATTGTGATGATTCCATGAGTTTTTTAATTGGTGTTGCTGGGAACTTGGAAGCTTTGCAATAACTTCTGGGAATTGGAATTATATTGTATTGCAAGAGAATACAAGGCCCTTATCACAGAATTTATACCCATTACATTGGGGGAATTCAGAATAAATAAAGGAATATTCATAAAAGGGGTTGGTATTTCTATTTGATGACGTGAGGTATAAATTATTACTAGGTACACAAGTAGAAGTAAGGAAATAAGGGCGGACATTTGTATAGATCTATTAGTGCAACATTTTAAACGATTAAAAGTAAATGTTAAAGGAATTTATAAAGTTATGAATTTTGTTAACTTTAAATAATGTCTCTTACCATATTAATAAAATTTAAATCACTCTAACTCGTAGTAATTTGCTTAATCCTCTTGCTCATTCTCCTCATGTCGATAAATTGATCTCATGTGTTATTGAGTTGTTTTTTGTTTTAAATAGAAGCGCATTCAAATATCCGTCTAATAGCATAAGGTTGCTTAACCAATAGTTGAACCAACCAAGGGATGGTTTTTAAATACAAATGTATTGTTTTCGAAATATAACAAAAATGTTGAAGTCTTGGGCTTGCGCAAAAAAGTACGATTTTAAGGTCCTTAGCAAATCCATTTGAAGAGTTGAACATTAGAGAATTTCACTTAAGATAGGTATAGATTTTAGTTGGAAGAACAGGGAAATGCAAAAAGACCTATCATTTGTTTATAGACTTAAAGGCCACCCATCACATCATAGCCAGCGCAGAAATACACAAAGGCATGAGAAAACCGGCATCCCAAGCAAGGCGGCTACTTACCTTGCAATTCAGACCAATCAATATTTAAAAAACGAAGTAGTTTGACCAGACTGTTCTTCAACCTTAATGTTATCCATGACTCTGACACGCCAAAAAAATAGGTTAAATCATGAACAGGTAAAGTCAGATAATGGCTTACGCAGAGGAAATGAAACCCTAACGGAGAGTTATTGGCCCTTACATTTGGAGAAATGATTTCGGAGACGCTACAATTAACAGAATCAGATATCGTTACACAAATTAAGCTCGGTAGACTCCGATGGGTTGATCTGAGTGAAGATAGCATAGCCCGAAAATTCCTTTATTCTAGTACATTTAATGGTAGACAACAGCATTGCAAGATGTTTAAATGGTAGACATGTGTATTCAAGAGGACACAAGCGTCCACAGGTTTTTCTCAAAACCCACCTCTGTCTATCAACTCCTACTCTCACCTTCCCGTGGTGAACATCGGGTGCCTAGTACCTCAAGTGGAGATTGGGTTCCAACCACAGTGAAAAGTTGTTGGGGGCAGCAAACGAGAGAGAGGGGGAGAGGTGTTTCCACTAAGGCACCTCTCCTTATCCAGACGGCAGCGGACGAATTCTCGACATGGAATCAACGGTGGTGTCTACAGTTCCAGTAAGGTTGAACTACTTAGTGAATACCTTATAGGGCTTCTTCGACATATTCGGAGTCCAGGCCTAAAAGGAGCTGTTAATCCGGCTAACCGTCCTTGGAGTTATACTAAGGGTCTGACCCTCCAAGTTGGGGATTGTGCCGTCGGGGTGACTTCCTGGCAACGTAAAAAATACCATTAGTTACGAAGCACCAACAAGCCTCGGATACGGACAGATTCACTGTTGACAACCCACGCAAACGAAATAAGGACAATGAACTATACGTGGAATGTTAGGTCCCTTAACAGACCACGTGCAGTCGAACAATAAGCAGAAGCCCTAAACTGCTGCAAGGCAGATATTACCGCCATCCAAAAAGAGCGATGGGATGGACCGGGCAAACGCAAACTAAAAGACTGCGATATATACTACGACGGCTGCTTCCGAGAACAAATACAGCGTCTATTTGGGTGTGGATTTGTTGTTGGAACTAGACTCAGGCAAAAAGTCTTGAGTTTTAACTTCGCCAACATAAGCCTAATATGCGCGCATGACCCAACAGAGGAGGAAGATGAAGACACCAAAGACATATTCTTCGAGCTCTTGGACAAGACATATGAGTAGTGCCCTGGCTATGACATTAAAAATGTCTTCGGAGATTTTAATGCC